>NC_090324.1:87574290-87627630 GCF_040869045.1 Eurosta solidaginis | reverse complement strand
CTACTTGAAAATAACACTTATACTTCGCAACTGATAGATTGCTTAAATCAAACTGATTCTGTTTAGGCCACAGGCCTAAATATATCCCCCCCCCCCCCCCCCCCCCCCCCCTCTTAACATAATTTTCTTTGGTTATTTTCCTTCGTTTACTACCACCCACATAGGCTTGTGATCACTAATACACACAGGCATGTGTTATTTCAGAGACTTGTTTGTGTTTCGTGTTTTGTTGGCTATGTTGCTGATCGTGTTCTTATGTAGAGTCTTATTTGTGTTGCGTTGTCTGTGTGTGGGGCGGTGGTTTTGTGTGGGCCAAATTAATGGTTTATATTTGGTCCTCACAGCTCCTGATATTTACTATGATTTCCTGCTTTTGCATTCTGCCTGTAGACTGTTGCTTTGCCCAAAAAGTTACTTGTCGAACATTGATTTAGCTCATACTAAGTTGACTTTATTTGTACAAAATTTTCGAATTATATTTGGAATTACAAGCGTCACATACAATGTTCACCATTTACTCCACTTAACCCAAAAAATATAAAGAATTTAGGATTAGTATCGGGATCTACCGCATACGAGTTTGAAAATTATTTGCAAATATTGAAGAAATACGTAAGAAAACCTACGAGGATATTACAGCAGATACATAAAAACATTTCGGATGAAAGCTTGCTCGTAAAACCTCCAAGCTTGCGCCATGCAAAGCATGGTGATTATAAATATTTTCAAAACGATTGTATTTTTTCTTCTAAATGTCCCTACAACTACTGCCTTGTTAAGCCAAATATAGCCATACAAATTCAGCGATTTTCGCCCGAAAATGGTGGGTCAGTAATAGGAAAAAGACTTACGGGTATGGAAAGTTTTTTCGTTGAACCTGTAGACTCGGCAACTTTAGGTATATACATAGTAGATACTCAACCCGCAAATGACGAAACAGTATTTTCTGTTAACGAAATTGAGGCAAACTTTTAGGTCTACCTCAAAATGGTCGCTTACTTATTAATCATATTTTGCATGGTTCTTGCTAACTTTGAACAAATTCAAAATTAGTAAAGTTATAATTAGTTTCATTTTAATTCAGACAAGCATATAAATCTATTCGCCTTAATTCAAACTTACTAACATTCAGACACTACCCCTCTTAACACAAACACTACGAAATGTCAAAGAGCATCAAAATTCACAAAATGAGTAGTAAACCTGCCCTTTCCCAGGGTAGGTAAAATTATTTACAAATATAAATATTTCTTCCATTCTAACATTTTTAATTACAGATATCAACCTATCAAAAAATCCATGTAAGAATTGTCCTGTTTTGTAGCAAAAAATGGGAGAAATCAAAGGTATATCACAAATTGAATTATATTCATACATACATATTATTTCACATATAATTACACTACATATAATTAATTACACATACTCATATAATTAGGTATACTTTTGTTACAGATTAAACCGATACCTTCCAGAAATCAATGGAATATCAAATGGAATTATCTGAAAGTATGGAAGGTTATGCTTTGTGAAATTATGTAATAGTTATAATAAATTTGTTTACTGTTTTTAGAAAATCATCGTTCTCAAAATGTGGCAATTATGTCTGTGTTGGCAGAGATAAAAATTGTAATACAGAAACTTGTTAAGCAAGAGTCATGCAACGAAGCTGTTCTTGAACTTTTCTCGGTCTTAACAGATGATGGGTTGACAGCCATAAATAGTAAAATATGCCAGGAAAATCGTGAAATTTACGTAAGTTCAAGTTATTATTTATTTGTAGAAATAACTATTCCCGTTTTTATTTTTACTACTTAATATTATTTTTTGTATTATCATAATTACGGCAACACAAATTTGGTTAAAAACAGACTTTAAGCGCTTATAAAAATATGCTTTTATTTGTTGCTAACGTAACCAATAAAAAATATTCTTTTGAATACTTTTGGTTGCCCTGATTATAAATATTACCTGTGAATATTTTGTGCTATATTCATTGTAATATTTGGACAGATTTCTACAATGAACAAACTAACTCAGCATTCACCTAGAAAACATTTAAAAAAACATTTTTGATGAAAAAATTATTATTGTGTACAACTTGGATGGCACTAATGGTAGGTTAGATTAGGCGAGGGCTGAGCTGGACACTATGGTAACAGCTCACTACTTATGCCACCAATGGGCCCATTGTAATGCCCTATACGGTCTCGAAGAGGACCCCTACCCTGCCTATAGCGGGTCAAACCACTTCGTGGAATCTATTTATGGGAACTTCCACAGAAAATTCCACCTTAACCGAAAAGGATAGGATAGGATAGGTTAGGTGGTAGCTGCCCTGATAAGGATAGCTCACTTGGACAACACGAAGGTCCGTTGTGATACCACATACACCAAAAATAACGATGACTTAGATCTAGCTACTTAGAGAATCGTTGGGTAGCAACGATAAAGCTCCGAATGATACCGATCTCAACTTTGGATATATCCTCGGGAGATCCAAGTGAGTCGCGACCGAAGTACTTTCGCCTAGTTCTGGCAAAAGCTGGACAATCAAGCATAAAGTGATTTGGTGATTCCACCTCATCATCCTCCATACAGCTGCAGCAGGATGGAGTTTCCAGTATATTGAGACGTACCGCATGGATACCCATGGGACAGTGCCCTGTCAAAACCCCAATGACCATTGATAGGTGACCTTAGTGAACCCAATTTTTTCAGCAGACCTCCTGCCATCCACTTTTGGCCAGAAAGATCTTGCTACCCTGCAAGACGTGGTATCCGCCCAACGTTCGCTGAGCTGATTCGAGGCCCAGCTATGGAGAAGCAATCCACAGGTGGCCAGCGAGATCCCGAAATCCCTACAGCCATCTTCATCCTTTTCAGTTGTACCGATGCGGGCTAAGAGATCCGCTTGACAACTACCCGGGATATCACTATGGCCCGGGACCCAGATAATCTTAATTGTAAAATAATTCGATGCAATCGCAAGCGAGGTCAGGCACTCCCAGACCACCCTGGATCGCACTGTAGTTGAGCTCAAGGCCTTGATAGCCGCTTGGATATCAGAGTAGATGTTAAATTCCCTAACCGTGGTAGCACTGGAAAGCGTTCCATCCACCGCATCCTTAATCGCAGCAATTTCCGCTTGGAATACACTGCAGTGATCAGCCAACTTAAACTTGCGGCTTAAATTTAGCTCTTCACAAAAGACCCCCCCCCCCCCCCCCCCCCCACCAACCTTTCCATCCAGCTTTGACCAATCCGTGAACAAGTTAACCGGTCCCATGCCCCAGATAATTCCTCTTCCCCAATCCTCTCTCTCTGGAATAACTGGGGTGAATGTAGTATAGGGAGCAGTTATCGGCATACCGTAGTCCGTTCTGTCCGGGATGAAGTCGAAACTGGTAGGAAGGCTTGAGTTTCCGCGGTCAGAAAGTCTATATCCCATATCATGAAGCCTGACCAACGACCTTGCCGCGGCCGCCTTTCCCGCAATATCTACTGGGTATATGTTCAGCATGACGTTCAGTGCCAAGGTAGGTGTTGTTCTGAGAGCGCCACTGATACCGATCAGCGCCGTCCGTTGCACTGACACTAATATTTTGGAGGTGCTCGCCGTGTCCAGTGCTTTCCACCAGACCAGCACCCTATATAGCAGAATCGGTTTGACCACCGTCTCATAAAGCCAGTGTACTATTCTTGGCGAGAGTCCCCATCTCTTTCCGATAGCTCCTCTGCAGCAGTACAAGGCAATGGCGGCCTTCCTGGCCCGATCTTCAACATTGGACCTCCAGGACAGTTTCTTGTCCAAAACAATCCCCAAATATTTAACCCTATCAGAAAGTACCAACTTACTTACTTAATTGGCGCTTAACCGTCTAAACGGTTATGGCCGTCCAACAAGGCGCGCCAGTCGCTCCTTCGCTCCGCCAACCGGCGCCAATTGGTCACACCAAGGGAGTTTAAATCGTTTTCCACCTGGTCCTTCCAACGGAGTGGGGGCCCCCCTCTACCTCTGTTTCCATAGGCGGGTTCCGATAGAAACACTTTCTTGGCCGGAGCATCATCTTTCATTCGCATAACATGGCCTAGCCAGCGCAGCCGCTGCGTTTTAATTCGCTGGACTATGTTGATGTCTGCGTATAGCTCGTACAGCTCATCATTAAATCTTCTTCGGTACTCGCCAACGCCAACGCGTAGAGGTCCATAAATCTTTCGAAGAACTTTTCTCTCGAACACTCCCAAAGCCGCTTCATCTGCTGTTGTCATGGTCCATGCTTCTGCCCCATATAGCAGGACGGGTACGATAAGTGACTTGTAGAGTATGATTTTCGTTCGCCGAGAGAGGACTTTACTTTTCAATTGCCTACCTAGTCCGAAGTAGCATTTATTGGCAAGATTGATTCTTCGCTGGATTTCAGTGCTGATGTTGTTGCTAGGGTTGATGCTGGTTCCCAAATAAACGAAGTCTTTTACTATTTCGAAATTATGGCTGCCAACAGTAGCGTGGTGAAAGTACCAACGGTACCCCTCCAATCGAGGGAGTTCTGAAATCGGGCATCTTATATCTCCTTGTGAAAAGGACCCATTCCGTTTTTCCCGGGTTGACCGCCAATCCACATGATTCAGCCCACCTAGCCACAGTATCCAGGTAGCCCTGCAGAACATCGCGGAGGGTGCCCAGAAATTTGCCTCTGACTAGGATAGCGAGGTCATCTGCATAGGCAACCACCCGACAACCATTGGCTTACAGCTCCACAAGAAGCTCGTTGACTACCACAACCCAGAGGAGAGGAGATAGGACACCCCCCTGTGGCGTGCCCCTGCACACCTTCCTCTTAATTATGGCCCCTCCCCACTCCGCTGCGACAATTCTGCCGCATAGAAGTTTGCTAATAAATTCAACCAGAGCCGCCTCTATTTGCTTTACAATCGAATGGAGAGCCGTTTCCGCCGATCTGCCCTTGAAGTACGCATGCTGTGAAGCCAACAGTAACCCCCAGGTATCCTTTCCCGTAGGTACAGGTCAATCAGCCGCTCAAACGTCTTAAGAAGAAACGACTAGCGACTGATTGGCCTGAAATCCTTAGGTGATACATGAGAGCTACTGCCGGCCTTCGGAATGAAAATAACCCTAACCGTGTGCCAAGACTTCGGGATATAGTTAAGCCTGAGGCAGTTAGTATATATGATGGCCAACCAGCGGCAGGAAATACCCAAAGACCTTTGCAGCTGCGCAGGAATTATTCCATCAGGGCCCGGAGACTTATAGGGCTTGAACGACCTATAGCCCAAGTTATTTGACTTTCCCGTATTGGAATGGCAGGCACTTCTGCATGGCCAACGACCGCCGACCATGCAGGCGAAGATCCCTGCGCAACTGGGACATCGGGAAAATGATTGTCCAGTAAAAGCCTTAGGGACTCCTCGCTACTCATCGATCAGTCCCCACCATCATCTCTCAGATACCCCAGAGGAGCGGGGTTCCTAGAGAGTATTTCTCTAAATCTCGCAGACTCATTGCAGCCTTCTACGTTTTCGCAGAAGCTTCGCAATGCATCTCGCTTGGCTATCCCTATTTCATATTTATAAACTCACCTTATAGAGCTCCCAGTCCGAGGGTAATTTACTCCTCCTGGCTCTGTTGAAGAGCCGCCTCTTAGGTCGTCAAGAGAATCCGACCACCAGGGCGGCTTGCCCTTCCCCCTGTAAATTTTGAATGGGCAGGACATCTGAAAGGCGGTATTGCTTGCCGAGGTGAAGTTTTCCACCAGAACGTCTATCTCAGATTCGGACAGGCCCAAACTAATGATAGGCACCGCAGGCAGTAGCTCTCCCAGCTTCCTACAATACAGGTCCCAGTTAATACTTTTAGGGTTCCTAAAAGATATTTTACCGGGACGTTCTTCGTTCACTGAGAACTGAATATATCGGTGATCAGAGAAGGAGTGCTCGTTGAGAACCCTCCATCCAGATATCCGACCTTCCAGTTCTCTACTAACCAGGGTGAGATCCAGGACCTCCTTCCTTACCGCAGTAATAAAAGTCGGGTCATTCCCCCTATTATATATAAAAAGTCCCTCATCTACAATAAAAGTAAATAAAGACTCACCTCTAGTGTTGGTATCCGAGCTTCCCCAAATGCTAGGATGGGCATTAGCATCGGCACCGATGATCACGCCAACACCTCTCCGCCTTGCTTCAGCGGTGATTTCTACCCAGTATCGCAGGTGGTGGTCCCTCTACGTCCCCCGTGGGGCATGTAAGCTGAGACCACCCACATTTCATTACTTCCTCGCTCGAGGCAGACCGTGGTTACGTCAGCATTGCTGAAATTAGAGAGAATAAAAGCTTTAATCTCTTTTTTTAACAAGCACACAGGATCTAGGCCTACTTGCCTCTCCATGCACCAAGGTGTTGAATTTTCCAGTCCTTAATCCAGAAATCTTACTGCCGTTACTACTCAGCCACGGCTCCTGGACAAGGACTAAATCCACTCCGCCTTTTTCAAGGCAGAGCAACAACTTTGCGGATGCCGCCTTAGAGTGCTGAAGATTTATTTGACGGATTTCCATCAAAAGCGCTCTTCTTCCGCACCCCATTCTTGGCGGATTCGTTTTAGTCTTGTCCATTCTAAAAAAGTCCCCCCTCAAGGCCGCTATCCGGAGTCGATTGTGTAGTCGCCCTTTAACGGTCTCGTGGTTATCTATGCTACGCAGGGAGGCCACGCGAGGGTTGACGCATTACCTTATGAGTAATGCGTTCAGAGCCAGACCGGACGCGAAGCAGGAAAATCTTCAACCGCACCTACACCACCAACTTAACGGCGACGGAGCCGGAACGTACCTTGAGGCCCGCCACGGTTTTAACGGGACGTGGGCAGGTGCAGCATTAGCCTACCAGCCGTTTCGATAGGGTTTCACCCCGACCTACTAAGGTGGCAGAATACCGCACCTACCAGCCCAAAGTCATCAATTCCTAAACGTAGTCAAAATCAAAGTCCCTAACAATCCAGCTCGTCACCGTTGTGTACCGATTTTGACCCTTGACAGGGTCCTCCCTCCCCTGAGCTCGGCACAATGACTCAGCGGTGCGGGTTTTATCGAGTTGTTCTCTCTAGATCCGCCATTATCAGTAGAAGCAGGAGCACCTCGTGCAGGACGTGAAAACTAATCACGCGAGACGTTCGTCACTATGGCCGGTCTAAGACTGAAATCAGTCCCTGATCCAGAGCCTGAAACCACTTATGATATCCAAGCCAAGTATCTTAGCCCCACCTTAACCGAAAAACTAACCTATGATTTAAAAAAAGAAATTGCTTGAACTATTAAAGAAAAATATTTTAATGTTATAAAATTAATATTTTCAAAATTTTCCTTACTTGCGATGGTGAGTTATCGGTACACAAATTTCGTGTTCAATAGGTGATCAGTTTTTTTATTTACAAGAGCATTTTCTCTTTGCTGTTTAAATTCCTATGAGTAACTCTGCAATTCAACTCTAATAGCTCGAATTTGGCAATAACAACAAATAGGCGTAAAATCAATGTAAAAGAGCTGTGACGCTTCAATTAACGGTAAATTTTGAATTTACTTTTAAACAATATTCTATAATAACGTCATGCCATACAGAGGCTATTTAGTCTTATTATATCTGCGCTGGCGATTGTAGATTCAAATAGTTTTGCGTTTTATAAAAGTTGACAAAGTTTACAAATTAAATTAAAAATCGCACCATTTAAGCAAGTAATTACTTTCATATTGAGCTTCAAAGTTTCGTAACGTCACGCCAAATAGTAAGTAATTTTCTCGATAGGTGATGCCTTATTCTGAATTCCAATTCAATCATGTCTTATGCTGATGGATTCTTCGAGTAACGGTAAAAAATACTCAAAGTGCTATAGGGAAAAACTAAAAACTGACCCACTAAGGCAGGAGAGAAGCCGTTTAAAAGCAAAAGAGAGGGCATCAAAGTATAGAAAAAGGTTGGAGTCCAGCAAGCATAAAAATGATGCAATAAGACAACAAAATTGTAAAAGACAACAAGCATTTCGCTTGAGAAAGAAAAATGAATGTGCTATAAAAGATAACCCGGAAGCCAATCAGCCCTACAAATGCAAGCAAACAATCGGAAAGCATTAAAAAAACCCAAAACTGCTTTGCCGGTCGACCCAAAGAAAAGAAGCTATATTGTTGACTTGTTATATAAAAAATATGGTACATTATCATTAAAGGACGACTCTAAATCTGCAATACAAGAAAAAAAAAACAGTTTGTCGTAGACTTTTACTCAAGAGATGATATTAATGTCCAGGCCGCTGGTAGAAAGGAGACATTGATTGTCCTTGGGGAAATAGTGGCCAAGCGTTTTATGTTGCTTTCTGTTGCTGAGTCGTATGAACTCTAAAAATTGGGGAAAAATATTAACTTCATTAGCAAGTCTGCATTTTACGAATTGCGACCAAAACACGTGCAACTATCATGTAAGATACCACATAATATGTGTGTTTGTAAGCATGCCAACTTTGCATTTATTTTGGAAAGCAGTGCGGATGTCATAAAATTTTTTTCGTCCAACTTTGAAAATTTTCTTAAGTCTGCTTGTTGCAACATTGAAAACGAAAAATGTATGATGAATAAATGCAAAAATTGCGTTCAGGATGTAAGAAATGAATTAGTGCCCCTAAAACATTGGCCATTGATGGATGAAGCTGTTAAATGGAAACATTGGCGCAAAGTTGAAGACCGCATTGCTTTGACATACACCGAAGGTTTTTTATCTAATCTTTTGTACAAACTAGATGCACAGCTACCTTTGTTTAAACACCACTTTTTTATTAAACGTTCCCAACAAAACTATTTCGAAAGCAAAAAAAAAAATAACATTAGCCCAGAAGATCTAATTCGACAAATTGACTTTGCAGAGAATTATAGGTTAACTTTTCAAAATGAGGTGCAAAGCGCACATTTTAGCTACCGTCAAGTTACCATTTTCACTTGCGTTGCTTGGCTGGTTGGCGAAGTAAAATCGTATGCTATAATCAGTGACAAACTCACCCACAATAAATTCGATGTGTGCTGGTTTTTAACAAAACTTGTAGGGATAATCAAAAAAGAACAAGGGCAATTTCAAAATATTTATATTTTTTGGGATGGCATTAGCTCTCAGTTTAAAAATAAGTTTATTGCGCGAAGCCTGCCAGATTTTGTTTTTGAATTTGATTGCAAAGTTGTAGAGTGGAACTATTTTGCAACTTCTCATGGAAAAGGTGCGGTCGATGGGGTGGAACAACGATAAAACGAAAAGTTTGGCAGGTGACAAAAAGAAAAAATAGAATTTTGGATACTGCAGTTTCTTTTTACCAATTTGCTCGAAATCATATCTTTGGAGTTAGCTTAACTTACATTCCCAAATAGCAAATAGAAGAGTTTTCTGTTTTGCTTATAGAAAAGTGGAATGAGTTGCCGAAAATTTCTGGAATACATAAAATTCATCATTTATGAAGCAGCGAAGACAGGCAAATAAAAGCAGCCGAGACTGCGTTTTCACATAAAAGTGTTGTATAATAATAAAATAAACTTTTAAAATGTTATTGTTACTTATTTAAAATATTTTTAAATAAAAAAATACATATTTTTAAATAAAATTCATGTTTTATTTTTAAATTTCAAATGTTACGTGCATATCTATTTGGATTATTTTTTCAAAACAACAAAATCACAGCACTAACCCAAATTGAATATCACCATACATTCATTTAATTTGGAATTTCTACAAAAAATTTTAAAATTGGAAAATTGGTATATCAACAACGAAAAATTTTAATGGATTTAATTTCAGTAACATAACGCCAGGTAACGTCACGCCAGATACTTTGTCTGGTAAAAAAAAAACCGAAAAGATTTTTTTAATATAAGAAACTGCAATATTAGCCTTAAATATTTAAGCATCATGACAAGAACTTTCACGCGAATAGTTCTACCCAATTCGAAGAATTATGCCTTTTCACAATTCAAGCCAAAGAGGACTTCCGTTTTCTGTAACGTCACGCCAGCCCACCTTATATAATTTAGTATTTTTAATAAATTTCCGTAACTTTTTTACTAAGATAAAGTTCACTTTATTACAATGCAACTATTTAAAAAAAATTGCCGAAGGCTTAAGTAAAGCATTTTTTTTTTAACATTTAGTCATACAAATGTTACGTCACGCCAGGAAATACCCATATTTTGCTAGATGCTTGACTTCATAGCTAGATACCTCGGCAAGGTCATGTAGAAAAGGTTTACCAAGGATGGCCAACCTACGCCTACTAAGTGCTTGACAATGACAGAGAAGGTGCTAGACACTATCCTTCTCTTCTGTACATCTGCAGCTGCGACAATAGTCGAAGGTCGTTACCCCCATTCTAGCACCATGCGTGCGTATTAAACAATGCCGTGTTAAAACTCTTATCAGGGACGATATAACTGATTTGTTTAAAATCAGAAGCGCTCTTGTGCGCCCCTTGTCATATGAGGGCCAAGTTAGCCTGGATATCTCACACGATGATATGGCTGACCATAGTCCATTTGCAATTCTTATAGTGCTTGTGTTCACACGAAGTCTGAAAGTGGCCATGGGTAAACCTACCGAATCATTTCCCGGAAGGAAATGGTCGGTTGTGCCTCTTCTGGCCAGCTCGTCTGCTCTATAGTTGCCTTAAATATTCCTGTACCCAGTTACCCACATAAGGCTGATACTGAAGTGTTGAGCCATCTCGTTAAGAGATCTGCGGCATTCAGTGACCGACTTTGCGATGTCGACGAATGAGTCCAGGGTCTTTAATGCGGCCTGGCTGTCTGCGAAAATAAACACCCGTTTACCATCCTTAGGCATAGACCCGAGATGATTAACAGCCCTGTGTATTGCCAGCATTTCCGCTTGGTAAACACTACAGTGATCTGGTCGGTGAAAAGAGACCTCTAGACCAAGATCCGTCGAAAAGAGGCCTGCTCCCACCTTCCCGTCAAGCATAGAACCATCCGTGAATATGTTAATGGCACCCGGTACCGTATGTTGTCTGTTATTCCAGTCTTGTCGCGATGGTATATATATACTATAGTTTTTAACGAAGACGTTATTTGGCGTGCAGTAGTCAGTGCGTACCGGTATTGGGACTGGAGCGTTTGTGCCCAGGATTGTTGCGTGTCCACTAGATCCATTTGACCAGAGACTTGTTTTCCTTATGCGTAGAGCGGCGATGACCGCTATTTCCTTCGCCACCAGTTCAAGAGGTGGAAGGTATAGCATTGTGTTGAGTGCTTCAGACGGAGTGGAGCCGAGAGCCCCTGTAAAACTCCTTTTGAAGCATTTTAAGATAGGTACTTTTAGCTAGTGCAAGCTACCAGACCAAGGCACCATAAAGAAGAATCGGGAGCACAATGGCTGTGTAAATCCAGTTGGCCACCTTAGGGGAGAATCCCCAGGAGGTGCCAATTGCCCTCTTGCAAGTGAAGAGCGCTGCTGCTGCCTTGTTGGATCGCTCCACTATATGGTCACTCCATAATAGCTACCTATCCAGAGTGACTCCCAAATACTTGACTTGATCGCTAAACACTAAAAACGTTCCCCAATTCTTGGCGGTGTTAGATTTGGTACTTTGTACCTCCTCGTGAAGAGGACAAGCTCGGCTTTATCCGTGTTGACTTCCAAACCTGTGGCTGTGGCCCAGTGCGAAATTTTGGATATTGCCCCTTCCATTTGGTTGCAAAGAGTTTGCGGAAATTTCCATCGCATGGTGACGCATATGTCATCTGCATACGCGATCACCTGGTGACCTTCTGCCTCCATGAGACGTAGTAGTTGGTTGAGGGAAACCACCCAAAGTAGCGGAGAGAGAACGCCGCCCTGCGGAGTGCCTCTGCCGACCGGTCTGTGGAGCACGCATCCACCTAGCTCAGTTTTAATCTTCCTACGCGTAAGCAGATTGTATATAAACTCCACCAGGCACGCTTCAACCCCCAGATCGGTCATCGCCAAGGTGATGGCCTCCGGGAGAACGTTTTTGAAGGCACCCGCTATATCTAGAAATGCCACCAGTGTGCATTCCTTGAGGTCAAGTGATCTTTCGAAAACGGATACCAGTGAGTGCAAGGCCGTGTCAGTTGACCTGCCCTTAGTATAGGCATGTTGAGCTTGCGATGGCTATATCCTCCTCCTGATGTAGTCCTCTAGGAGTCTTTAGAACGCTTTAAGCAGAACAGAAGATAAGCTTATAGGCCTATAATCATTTGGCTTAGAGTGGGAGGTTTTCCCTGCCTTGGGGATAAAGACCACGTTGACTTCTTCCCACGATGCTGGTACGTAATTGAGCCTTATACAACCTATAAACATCCCTTTTAACCAGGGCCTTATAAGTTCGGCAGTAAGCTGTAGCTCAGCCGGAAAATTTCATCCGACCCCGGCGATTTATAGGGCTTGAAGGTCTGTAAAGCCCAATCATTCCTTTTATCATATGTGATTTCGCTTATTAGCTGATCATTAGGTGACCCTCCGCTAACAATATTTGAAGACATGCCTGCGCTTGCTTGGAAGTGTGTATCCATAAGCAAGTTTATTGTTTCAGCGCTGGAGTTCGTCCAGTGCCCATCCGGCTTTTGGAAGTAACTTAGCTGAGTTGGAGATTTCGATAGCACCTCCCTTAAGCGGGAGGCCGCGGATGTGGATTCAATCCTGCCGCAGAAATCCCTCAAGGAGTATCGCTTTTCATTTCGGATTGCTTTTTTATATATATTTATTTTCGTTTTATAAGCAGCCCATGAGGATTCATGTCCGTCATGCTTTGCTTTATTAAAGGCCGCCCTACAAGACTTCCTAAGCTTATCAAGATCGGACGACCACCATGGTGGTTCGTGAGTTTCCAAAACCTTTTTAGTCGAAGCCCTATCTAAAGCATCCCTACATTTTTGACTGAAATTATTTACAGGCACGTCCAGCTCCTCCTCGCTCTCTGGGGCTCGCACCTCTTCAGATACCTATTATCTTCTTATAGTAGGCCCAGTTCGTTCTTCTAATATTTTGTACGTACTTAGGACTTGTGTGCGCTTATATATAGGAAAGCTTATATATCTATGGTCAGAAAAGGAGTGCTCCTTTAGAACTCTCCACGAAGCGAACAGGTCACTGAAAGAGTCTGTGACCAGCGTTAGATTAGGTTAGGTTGAACTAGCCGGTCCATGAGGACCTCACATAGATTGATTGAGTACGTAGTGTTACCAGAAGTTTGTTTTAATGACCAAACTGAAAACCCCTATCAAAATCCAGGACCTATGTTATAAAATAACTCCGTCCTCTTGGCATACACTAGAAACTTCCTAGGACTTAAGCCACTTGCTGCTTCTAGATCTGAAAGCTGTATCACTCTAATAGCTGGAGTCTTAGCCTGGCAAGTGCAGGGCACGGGCATAGAACGTGCTCTATCGTTTTCTCCTCCAACCCGCACTTCCTATGTCTGCTATCACTAACCAAGCCTAATTTAAAGGCATGTGATGCCAGAAGGCAGTGTCCAGTCAGAATACTCGTCATGAGACTACAGTCCTCTCTTTTTAATGATAGAAGCAACTTTGTTAGTCCAAGGTTGTAAGACCTACACATAATCTTCGACATTTTACAGCCCCGCGCTTGAAGCCACGCCTTTCCCGCTTGGTCGATAATGTGCACCTCTCGCCATCGCTTAATCTCGCCCAGTCAAATTGGGACGCCTACGGAGCAAGCTTCAAGGGATGCGCACTTTTTAGCTAGTTCGTCCGCTTTTTCATTCCCATATATTCCCATATGCCCTGGAACCCAATATTGATCTATGCTTCTCCCTGTCCCGATTCTCTCCAGAGACTACTTACACTCTAGCATGCACTTAGATGCTGTGCTATGCGAGATTATTGCCTTAATTGCTACTTGGCTGTCAATATAAAATTTAACACGGCTGCAGCTTAAGCTATTCTCTTCCAGGGTTTCTACTGCTTTGGTTACGGCTAATATTTCCGCTTGGAAAACGCTACAGTAATCCGGCAGCCTGTAGGATCTGCTTATTTCTGGATCAGCACAGTATACCGCAGACCCTACTCCTTCCATTACTTTGGAATCATCTGTGTACACATGTATCGCCTCGTCCGCCATTTGTGCACTCTTGCGCCAACCGTCTACCTCTATTGTGGCCTCCCTCGTAGCGCAGATAGGGAATCAGGATCTATTCTTCTTGTGATTGATTACGCTATACTATTATGGCCATATGTTCGGCGCTCAAGCTGCCCCGAGGCACCGAGCCTGGTTGCAGTTGTTAATGCTATGTTCTTTGCGACAAGGTCTACAGGTGGAATGTGCCGAATGGCATACAGTGCAGTGCAGCCGTCGGGGTTGTTTTCTGGGCTCCCGTAATGCTAAGAATCGATAGTCTGCAACCCCCTCTAATATCTTGAGGTATGTTGTTTTTTGTGTGGCTTTCCACCAAACAATAACTCCATAGTATAGAATAGGTCTTACAATCGTTGTAAAAACCCAATGAGAAAGAGAGGGCGATAAGCCCCACGTACACCCTAGCATTCTTTTAAATGCATAGAGTGCCGTTGAGGCCTTCTTCACCCTCTCCTCCACGTTGAGATTCCGTGACAGCTTACTGTCTAGGATGATTCCCAGATATTTTGTGCAAGGTTTATCCTTTAAGGTCACCACTCCTAACTTAGGCCTGGTTCAATTTGGGACCTTGTACCTCTTTGTAAACAAGACCATATCCGTCTTCTACGCATTGACTTTCAACCCGATATTAGATGCGCAGGTATGAATATCCCGAAGCGCCCGATCCATCAAAGAACTAATCGTTAGAAGGCACTTTCCACTTATGCGTAAGCCGTAAGTTTTACGGGTCCCTAATCGAATCGCCTGAGCAGTTGGGTGATGACCAGCGTCCACAGCAGAGGTGATTTCACCCCTCCCTGCGCCGTGCCCCTGCCCACTGATTTCGTGGCCTCGTACAATCCCCATTATGATGTAATCTTCCTGAAACTTTACATGCAGCCAATCCATCTGATTAAGGCGGAATGTACTTTAATGTAATTAAGACCATCCATAATCGCCCATTTAGAAACATTATTGAAAGCCCCGGCAATGTCTAAGAAGACTCCTAGAGCATACTCCTTATATTCCAGGGATTTCTCTATGCTTATTACAACCCTATGTAATGCGGTGTCTACCGACTTGCCTTTGGTGTACGCATTCTTTGTTGTGGAGGGCAGCTTTTCATCCACGTTGGACTTTATGTACACATCTATCAGCCTCTCAAAGATTTTGAGCAGAAATGATGTTAAGCTAATGGGTCTATAGTCTTTGGGATACACGTGACCGATCTTTCCCGCCTTTAGTAGGAAAGCTACACGAGCAGTTCTCCAAGAGTGCGGTACATGATTCAGCCTTATGCACCCATCGAATATCATTTTAAGCCATTCCACGATCGCCATACTTGAAACATGTAGCATGGCCGGGAATATACCGTCTGGGCCAGGCGATTTAAACATAGAAAACATTTTAACTGCCCATTCGATCCTGGTATCGGTCACCAAGCCCGGCACTACCCGTGACCGAAGTGTGAGTGATGTCCGCTGGCTCTTCTAAACCGTCTTCCGACGGGAAATGTGTGTCGAGAAACAGCTCAAGTTATTCCTCACTATTACGTAACCATCCCCGTTCTCTTTCTTTATTAGTCCCTGGACTATGTTTCCCCTTGCTAGGACCTTTTTAAACCGTGCAGTAACGCTGGAGCACTCTATGTCCGTACAGAAACTTTTCCATTAGATTCTTTTCGCCCTGGAAATTGCACGCTTGTAGATCCTCAGTAGATCCCTGTACTAATCACGACACGCTTCGATTTCCACGGTCTTTGCGAGCTTAAACATTTCTTTTACCTGCCTTCTTAGAAGACTCAGCTCATTGCTCCACCAAGGCGGCTTTGCTTTTCCTCTGAATCTTCTTAGAAGACAAGCACTGTTATACGCAGTCATAAGCGTCCTTGTTAGGAATTCATTCGACTCCTCCAGTTCCTCCACATTGGCAACCTCTTTGGGTTGCCCCTGTTTTATTTCTACCTGTTTCTGGAATTTATTCCAGTTCGTTGCCCTAGGGTTTCTAAAGGTTCCCTCCCTTCTCTACCCTCTTTAGGGGGATGCTGAAGCTGATATACGCATGGTCGGAGAAGGATGGTCTACCAAGAAACATCAAATCATACCTTGACATATCGCGTTCGGAGCTCAATGCAATATCCAGAACATTGCTGGATGTTGGACCAATGTATGTAGGGTCATTTCCCCTGTTGGCTATCTGCAAATTGGTTTGCAGGATGTAACAAAATAGAAATTCGCTTCTCTCCTTCGTATCTTCTCCTCACCACGCATTGTGTTGCACATTTGCGTCTGCGCTTTTGACCAACCGCCCTTTGCGCCATTCCTCCTGTACTAGCCTTTGGCACTCCATCGGTGGAACCTCCGGAGCATGGGCCATGTAGCAGGCCCCAGGATAAGGGCCTGCTTATTCTTTTGCTCAAGGGCCACCACTACGAGGTCCTCAGTAGTGTAATTAGGCAGCATATATGAATGCAGCTGTTTCCGTACCGTTACCACAGCTCGCACCCGTCCTTCCGTTTGCGCGTAGTAAACGCGCGCGCTAAGTCCAGAAACCTTTCCTCTCGATGAGAGCCACGGCTCCTGGATCCGCGCCACGTCAAATGAACCCTCCTCAAGGGTTAGGAGGAGATCGCTCGACCCCATTTTACTGTGTGGGAGGTTTATCTGTAGGATTCGCAGCACCATTGGGCTGTTTGTCCCCCTCCAGCACCTTCGTCGTGACATCGTAGTCCTCCCCTTGTCCTTTTGGTTTAGAGTATTTTAAGGCCCCCTTCAGCCTCTCGTAACTGCTGTGTCGGGTGTTCCTCTGTCACAGCACCATTTGGCGGTTGGTCCTCTTCTAACACCTTCGTGGTGACGTCGGGGACCTCCACCTGTCTTTTCCCCTTAGGCTTTTGAGGTCCTTTTCGACTTCGCCCACCTCTAGCGTGTTACGATTTTTATCCTCGGGAGTTCTTTTCCGGAGTCGCACGTAAATTTTTCCAGTGCCAAAGGACATTTTGCCAAGCTGCGTGTACAAAATATCCTCCGCCTGTTTGTTTATTTCGAAGATATAGAACTGACCTTCCTCGGTAGGCCGAGATACAGTAAGTACCTTCCAATCCTGTGTCGACATGTTCGGATTCTGATTCTTCAGAAGTTGCAGTGTATCCTCTGACTTCATCACGCATGGTATCCATACTTTAACTTTTGATACCGTGGGGATTTGCGCTTTATCCACCACCTCAAACCGCGCGTTCGTGCCTTGCTTTTGGAGGTTTGGAATCACTTCCTCCAGCCACCGCAAACTCTCGATATTGTCGCACGCTATCATCTTCACACCATTATACCATCCCCTGGATTCAAAGGTTGGAAGGGGCTTACTTGGTTGTTCCCGCATCTTCTTAAGCATTAAGCCAATAAGCTCCCTTTCCACAGATCTCCACCTTTCAGTAGTCATTTGTCCGAAAGGACTGCTACGATCAACCAGCGCCACAGTCAGTGACTACTTTGCCACAGCACTCATCTTCTCGGGAAAAGCCGGAGTCTTAGTGTTATCTCCCTTTGGCACCTCCGAGAAAGGCGGAGTCTTAGCGTTATCTCCCTTTGGCTTTTCTCCTACTTCCATAGTTGGAACTTCCCTCTGACTCGCAGCTTTCGAGGTAGTTGCCACCTCGCTATTGGGGCCCATCTGTCTTAAAGCTTTGGGCCTACTTGTCTTGTCTGTGCGACTGCCCTGCCTCGCGGCTCTGGTACTGGGTGCTTTCTGCCTCTTCAAAGCAGGCTTGTCGCCTTCCGCCGAACGTTGTGTCTTCATTCTGCTATTCGACGCTTCTTACTCCTCGTACCGGTTGCAGAACCGAACGTTTCTCTCAGCAAGCCTTTTGAACTGTCACCAGGGTTATGTCAAGGGCCTCTTCACGGTTTTTCGTAATGAAGGTGGGGTCATTTCCCCTATTATATAATTATATTAGTGCCTAAAAGATATTTAAATAAAGACTTATCTCGGTCATTTGTATTACTGCAGCCCCACTGGGCATGGTGAGCATTGGGATCGCCTCCGAGAAGGATGAAGTTATTTCGTGGATTTGCTGCTCTCAAGAACTCCCTGAAATTATCCGGTAGTATTGAGCCTTGTTGATCGTGCACTAGGTAGAAGGAAGCAAGTTTAAAGCTCCTCCCAACACCTCTACGCTAAACGCTGTCAGATCCCCGTCGCTAAAATTGGGTAGAAGAAAAACATTAAGAGTAGACATAGCCAATATGCATGTGCCAGGCTTACCCTTTTCCTGATCACTATAGAGCTTATAAGCTGGCGTCCGCAGGGCACAGATCCCATTGCCAGTGATCCACGGCTCCTGGACTAGTACGATGTCTACCACACCTGATGAGAGGTGCAGTAGGAGTGCAGCTAATTCTGCTTTCCAATGATGCAAGTTAATTTGGAGGGCCCTGATCATAGAATGTTGCGCTCTCCTCCGTGAGCGTCGAATCCGAGTCGCCATCCCCCAGAATCTGACCCTCAGTGTACAACCCCCTCAGAGCCAAGCTTCCAGCCGAGCCTGACGAAGCGTAGCCAATACCTTCCTCGCCCTCTTCTACCTCCATCTCGTCTTCACTTCAACCACCTCCGTGCGAGACTGAAGGTTGACCAAAGCTTCGACATCAGCCTTATATACCTTAAGGCTTATATTTTCGAAGATTTCTCCACGTTGACCACCTTCCAGTTCCTGGTCGGTAGACCCGGGTTGTACTCCTGGAGCAGCTCCAGAATGTCAGCTGGGTCCGCTGGCGTCACAGGAACCCAGGCTCTAGCCCTTGGTTGTGAGGGGATATCACGCGCCTCCACTAACTTGAGGCGCGCGCCAGAATATTCCTCCCCTATCAGCGTGACGGTGGTTCTATAGAGGTTTACCGACCTGGGGTCGTCACAGGCAATTAGCTTGAGATTGCCCTGGAACCACCCTGCATCGGTGTAAGATGGCGGTGGACCAGGGTTGTCTTTTTTAACCTTAACGGCCACCGTAGCGAGCGCGGCCTCGATCCACTTCCACTGTTGTTTCGGGATCCTGCCATCCTCTCTGTTCTCGTCTCTACTGCCAATGATCTGCCGACCCATGGTCATTTCGGTGAAATACCGCGTCCAGCCTCCCAGCGCCTTGGCCCTTTTCGGTGCCGTGGGGTTGGATCCATCCATGGACCGCTGGCGTTTCGAGGTTTCATCACTCTCAACCCAGTCTAGCCTGAAGTCCGGCAACATTTGTTTCGCCCAAGCAAGATAACGCTGCGCCTTCGCCCAGTCCTCCGCAGACACTTCCCCCTCCCTAATCGGCTAGGAGGCATTCCTGCGTAGTATCCGGGCAGCCCAGCGCTTGCCTTGGTGACTGGGCTTTTTTAGTCCCTTGGCCCTAGAGCCGGACACCCCCACATCCCTGGGGCCCCCCGCAGCCAACCCACCAGACGCTTGACGCTGAGTGGCAGCCATGCTGATGGGGCTACGGGATGGGCGGCAGCCGCCCAAAAGGCCTCCCAGCCGGTGGCCCCTCCCTGAGAGATACCGGCCTTTAGACTCCCCTGGCTGGATTCTATCTCAGCCCTACGCTGTCTAGATTGGCCCTTGGCCTTATAGCCCACCCCACCCACTTCCCTATGACCCCCAGAAATCGACCCAACAGACGCTTGTCGCTGGATGGAAGGCCTGCTGGTGGGTGTCAAGGGAGGGGTGGTAGCGGCACTGATGGCCTCCCGGTCAGTACCCCCTTCCATGAGAGGTAATGGCCCCCGGACTACTCGGACCGGATAATCTCTCAGCCCTTTTCTGTCTGGCTGCCGCTGCGGCAACGAACCTCTGAGGAGCTCTCTCAGCTGATTTGAGGCCCAGCTGAGCCGTAACCTATGGGGAGCAAGCTCCTGTAGACTTCTTACTAGGAGAGCCGCCTTCCTTATTATTTAGGTCGCCGCCGAAGCGTTGCCAGGTGCCACCACGAGGAGGCCCCGCCCCTCTATGAGGGAGGGAGGGTGCAAAAACACCTACGAGTCCGTGATTTGGGGTGACACCGATGAGTGCAAGGCGCAAGATCCCCATCAAAGGTACCCGCACTCATGGTAAAAAATGTCTTAAATCAAAAAACTCAAAATTCTACGCTGCTCTTTTAGGTATGAATGTTAACAGGTTCCCTGTCCCATGTATCATACTTGACTCATGTTACCAATTTTGTATGATATATGAGCAACCTTATATATTATAACGAATTTACTGAAATTCCTCTTATTTGCAACCTTCTTCTAACGTTCGAATCACTAAACTGTTGAATAAATAACTCCAATATTCAATAATGCAAAATGGCCTTTATTAAAGTACTTCACAATAACACTTTTACTTCTCAAAAGATAGCGTGCTTAAATCAAACTGATTGCCATACCTCAGCTGGCGCTGCTTTTATATTATTCGGTTTCCTCGTTTGCATATTTCTAGGCGTTTCTAGAATTTACTATTTGTTTACCAGCTATAACTCGTTATTAGTATTGGCTTAAAGGTGATAGTATCCCTTAGCGTTGCTAATATTCGTCACACTGCCCTCCACCTAAATCTGATCGTCCCGATCAGACAAATCTCTCGATCTAAACGCTGCCAGCCTTTCCAAATGAATCATTTTCATTTTGGTTCGTGGTTTGCCAAAGGTTTGTATGCGGTACACTACATCGTTGATCCGTTTTACAACTTTGTATGGGCCTTCCCAATTACACTGCAATTTCGGGGACAAACCTTTCTTTCGTTGTGGGTTGCACAAAAGCACCAAATCTCCTTCCTGAAAACCTTCCGAATTAATTGCTTTATCGTATCTGGCTTTCATCTTGTCACTCATAATCTTTGTTCGTTGCCTTATCAGACTGTGTATTTCTCTCAGCTCTTCTTCCAAAACACCTGTGGATTTCTTGATATTTCTCTCCGCATCGGCATCTATCCCAAACTTCCAATCAGCTGGCAGTCGAAGGTCATTGCAAAATTTACTTTTGCAGGGGTTTGGCCTGTTGTCTCATGCACTGCTGATCGGTAAGCCATCAGGAATAATGGTATGCAGGTATCCCACTCTTTATGGAACTTGTCCACTACTTTCCTTAAGGGCTCCTCCAATGTTCTACTCAATC
This sequence comes from Eurosta solidaginis, assembly GCF_040869045.1. Lineage (NCBI taxonomy): Eukaryota > Metazoa > Arthropoda > Insecta > Diptera > Tephritidae > Eurosta > Eurosta solidaginis. Next base: position 87,606,349 of record NC_090324.1, on the reverse strand, counting down.
GTTCCACCATGCCATCGGACTGAGGATGCAATGCAGTTGTCCGTGTTTTTCGAATGCCCAATGATTTACACATTTCCTGGAACACAGCTGATTTGAAATAACTTCCTTGGTCAGAATGTATCTTTATTGGTACACCATACCTTGCAACCCAATTCTATATATATAAAAATAAGTGCACATTTTTGGTGTTACTTTATAACTTGAGACCAGCTCCACCAAATTCAGCCAAATTTCTACGGTACATTTGGGCTTTCATTCAGATGGTTTCTGTAAAGTTTGATTGAATTTGGTCAAGCGGTTCATGAGATATATCACACCAAGCTACGGCCACGTTTCATACCAATAGATGGTGCTTATCTGCATATTTGCGTCATTCCGGCCACCGTGGTGTGATGGTAGCGTGCTCCGCCTATCACGCCGTATGCCCTGGGTTCAACTCCCGGGCAAAGCAACATCAAAATTTTAGAAATAAGATTTTTCAATTAGAAGAAATTTTTTCTAAGCGGGGTCGCCCCTCGGCAGTGTCTGGCAAGCGCTCCGATTGTATTTCTGCCATGAAAAGCTCTCAGTGAAAACTCATCTGCCTTGCAGATGCCGTTCGGAGTCGGCATAAAACATGTAGGTCCCGTCCGGCCAATTTGTAGGGAAAAATCAAGAGGAGCACGACGCAAATTGGAAGAGAAGCTCGGCCTTAGATCTCTTCGGAGGTTATCGCGCCTTACATTTTTTATTTTTTTATGAAATGGAATAGGTGGTGCTTATTTCCATTTTGCATTATTCAATGGAATTGACGTTGCTAGAATTATAATTTGACGTTCTCAAGTGAAAACCAAACGAAAAAAATAAGTAATTTTTTTTTCATAAAAACTGTGAAAAGAAAATAAATGAACTGGATTTAAGTAAATTCGGTATATGCTGTGCTTCAATTTGGTGAATAATGTCCACTAAATTTATTAAGTGTGATTTTGGTGTGTCAAAGATACAACATTGTAATAGAATTGCGTTGGTTTTCTTCAGAAACAACCATGAATACAGTTGAAATAATCTTGGAAATTGCTGACCGACTGCCTTCTGATGAAGATGTCATACACTTCGCATCGGAAAATTCATTTTTGGCTGGGATTTTGGCAACAAGAAGCGCGCGTTATTTGGGTCAATATTAGATTTCTCGAAATCAAAACCCGACATTCCGCAAATTTCAACTGGTCGCTTCCTTACTGAAAATTTACAATATCTCTTCATTACACAACTGTCCCGACAAACAACGGTTCGGCGCAACGTGTTCAATCTTCTTTCACGACGAGAAATCATTTATTGGGAAAACGAATATACAGAATCGTTGACTGTTGCCATTCAACTTGCAAATTTACGACTACCAAATCTGATAGCCATAAGATTTACATATACAATGTTTCTTCGAAATACGGATCAAGTCAACATTAGAAACATTCCCCCACCTGTTTTCGAGTCAATATCGCTACACCTATTTGGTAACTTAATTCATGGATCCCTCGAGTTCAACGAATATATTCATCAGCGTCCCGAATATTGTTGTTCCTACACACTTACTAACTTTTTTACTTTGATGCCTTAAGAATAAAAAAATAAAAAAAGGAATGAAGAAATGTATTTATGATGTGTTGTACTGCTTCATCTGCATCTGATCGATTTTTATTAGACAAGATTATGAACAATGAACATGGCTGCCATTTTGGCAATAGGAATTTTTCAGATACAGTGGAAAGAGATACACAACATATCTGTCACATCGTACTTTCGGTGTATATTGAAATTAAGTCTTTTTTTTATGAAGTATGTAGAATCAACCCGTGTGTTCAATATTTATGTAGTTTTCGATTCATAATTGAGCATTTCTTCATTTTCAATTGAATTCATATCAATATTTATAATACATTGGGAACTACTTCTGAAAGTATGTCGTATCGTTGAACAAAAACTTAGTAGAAAATTGTAGCAATGATGTATCATGTTTTTCTCTTCAAATGTTCTTCCTTCGTTCATTTTACAGAATACATTTAGTAATTTTAACTGTATCTAATCGTACGCACGTGTTTTATTGTGTTTTTCATCAAATTTTCTGCACGGTTTTTATTTTGGTTTTGTCTTTTGGACATATACATGTGGCTGTATTTCGACTGTGCATTTTTTGTTTGCACATGTGCTTTTCTAAATTAAATTTCCTGCGTTGAACATGGAGTTTTAGTGAAATTTTTTTCCTTTCTCTTGAAGAAAATGCCTCGAGCCAGACGTCAAAATATTGGGTGACGTACGCGTAGTGCTAACAGAATGTTACTTCAAAGAAGAGCGCAAAGTATTGATGACCTGTCACAACAAAATGAAATACGACGTGAACGATATGCACGAAATAGATCTCCAGAACCACAGCGGCAAGGAAATCCAGCGGGACTAAGACAAATACGATGTCGTGTTCTCGAAAATATGTATCGTGCTTCTCTTAATTAGGATTCACAAATTGATTACAGTATGCATGGATATATTGGATTAATGAGTGCGATATGTCCACATTGTGAAGCAGCTAAGTTTCTGGGTGAAGCGATTGGCATGTGTTGTGCTAATGGCAAAGTGAAATTGCCGGCATTTGAAACTCCACCTGATCCACTGCACTCACTGATTTTTGGAGGATCACTAATGTCGAAGCATTTTATGAGTCATATACAGGAATACAATTCATCATTTCAAATGACTTCTTTTGGTGCTACAAAAATTATAAAAGACAATTATATGCCGACATTTAAGGTGATTACTTCAAGTGGAATATCTAATTGTTCTGTAGATCTAAGTAACTGTTTCTACAATGTTTTTAAGGATTCAGATCCAACATCAAATTACATTGCATAAATATTACAGATTCAAGGTCAGATTTATCATCGAACGGGTGCATTGTTACCATTTCCTGACGCTAACCATCAATTTTTGCAAATATATTTTATCGGAGATGAAAATCGTGAGTTGGATGAACGTGGCGTAATTGGCTCACATACAAAACGAGCGATTGTTTGCGATCTACAAAGATTTGTTCATCAGAACAATGAATTGGTGAAATTGTTCAAAACCGTTCTCGATCGTATGCCATCTGATAATAACAAAATCATAATCAGAGCGGATAAAACGCCTTTTCGTGAGCATTCCAGAAGATTTAATGTACCGACGATTGATGAAGTGGCAATTGTAATTCTTGGCGATCCGTTTCAATCCCACGATATTTACTTCATCGTAGAAATGAACAATTGCAGCGTGTTTAGGAGCTTCATCGCAGTTACGACGCATTACAATATCCAGTTTTACATTGGAAAGGTGATGATGGTTATCACATTAATATAGCAATGATAGGTCCAAGAACCGGTAAATAATATACTAATTATATTAAGCAGATATTAAATAAAAACTAAAATTTAAAATCGAATGAACATTTTTTTTACAATTCGAGATGTTGTGAATTATTATTCTTATCGATTGATGATTCGTGCACAAGAACAAAATTACATTCTGAGATGTGGTAAACTCTTTCACCAATACATTTCAGACATGTATGCAAAAATTGAAACTGAACGTCTCAATTTCATCCGATTCAATCAAGCCAAATTGCGATCTGAAGAATACATACATTTGCAAGATGCAATAGCGAATGATGCAAATGTGAATGATATCGGACTTCTGACGATATTACCAGCTTCTTATATTGGTAGTCCACGCAACATGCACGAATATGCACAAGATGCTATGTCATATGTTCGAAAATACGGCCGACCAAATCTTTTCATCACTTTTACGTGTAATCCGATGTGGAACGATATAAAAAATAATTTGTTCGACGGTCAGTCACCAACAGATCGGCACGATGTTTCAGCACGTGTATTCCGGCAAAATTGAAGGCACTGATGGATATAATTGTGAAATTAAGCGGTTTTGGAAAGGTACAATGTTGGATGTACTCTATTGAATGGCAAAAAAAGAGGTTTGCCACACGCACACATATTGATATGGCTGGTACCTAAAATAACACCGGACGAGATTGATAGCGTCATATCAGCCGAAATACCAGATAAAACCATCGATCCAGAATTATTTGAGGTGGTAACAAAAAACATGATTCACGGTCCATGCGATGAAATAAATATGAATTCACCATGTATGATTGATGGGAAATATTCAAAGCGGTATCCGAGAGCATTAATTTCCAAAACCATAACATGCAATGACGAATATCTATTGTATCGGCGTCGATCATTTGAAAATAATGGTAAAACGGCGATAATAAGAGTGCGCAATCAAGACATCGAAATTAACAATCGTTGGCTCGTGCCATATTCACCGATACTGTCAAAAGTTTTTCAGGCTCACATAAATGTTGAGTACTGTAACTCAGTAAAGTCTATCAAATACATTTGTAAAGATGTGAATAAAGGAAGTGATATGGCTCTTTTTAAAGTAGATGGTGAAAATAGAAACGATGAAATCACTCAATATCAAATGGGGCGATTCACAAGCAGTAATTAAGCAGTTTGGCGTATCTTTTCGTTTCCTTTGCACGAAAGACATCCTGTTGTTGTCCATTTGGCAGTTCATCTGGAGAATGGTCAACGAGTTTATTTCACTACTGAGAATGTAGAGCAGAGAGCAGCACAACCACCAGCAACTACTTTAGCTGCTTTTATTCAATTGTGTGAAATCGACACATTTAATATATGTTGATATACCGCAATATTACACCTGGAATTCATCATCGAAAAAATTTCAAGGGCGTAAACAAGGAATACCATTTGATCATCCAGGTATTTTCTAAACAGATGCCTTGGACAGAATGTATACGGTACATCCCAACAATGCTGAATATTTCTATTTGGGAATGTTGTTGGTAAACGTTCGAGGACCAAAATCATTTCAGGATTTAAGAACAGTTCACGGTCATTTTTGTCAGACATATCGCGAAGCATGTCAGATCTTGCATTTGTTAGAAGATGCCACTCATTGGGACGCAACACTTCATGATGCATCGATTTCATCTCATCCACAGCAAATACGAATGCTATTTTCGATTATAATATCAACATGCATGCTACCGAATCCAATTGAATTGTGGAATAAATATAAAGATTACATGACTGAAGATATTCTAATTCGGATGCGTCGTAGAGCAGTGGATCCTTATTTGGTGATTACATTGGAAATGTAAAATGAAGCTTTGATAATAATTCAAGATATGTATCTTGCAATTGCCAATAAAGCATTGGGGCAGTTAGCTTTGATTTCACCAAATCGTCCAATGCATGATTTATGTGATCGAGACTTGCGGCATAAACAACAATTCGATTTTGACGATTTACGTACATTTGTTAAATCCAACATCACCAAATTGAACAATCAACATATATAAATAAGTTAAGCCCAAAAACATTGAAGGCCACCCAAGTAAGCTGACCGTTCTTTGATGTCTACTCTGACATCATAATAGTAACAGCATCGCTCATATTTGCAATGCAAGAATGTGCCGACTGCTGGGAGAGCGGTCCGTATGGATAGCGGCGCAAATTATGCTAACGGTCGCCTTTCTCGAGTTGCTCTTATTGGAATGAGTGTAACAAGATTGAGGTTTGCGGTATTCTTATTGGAACAAGCCGAATTAGAATTTACTTAGTAGTTTAGTTGCAATTGGAGTGTCACAGCATGCACTATTGAGGGTCGCAATAGATATGCACCATTTTCTATTAGTAAAGCACATACTCATCTTTTATTTTACGTAATATTAATAAAGCACATGCTGTACTATAATTATGGCAAACGCGTTAGTTATTTCTTACATAATAGTTTTCAATATATTAAAACTATTATCTATTGGAAACTGGCGCCCAACGTGGGGCTTGCAATATTACGATCAATTTGGACAGCCTACAACAAATACTTGGAGCTGTGGTCAAATCTACAAATTTTTTACGTAATAGCAGTATTTGTACAGTCTGCGACAAAATAGGCGATAGCGGCAAATACATGCAACAAATTTGCGAAAATTACATTTTGACAGCGGTCAAATACATGGTATCAAATTTCTACTCTATGCAACAGTTTTGCGAAAATCATATTTAAACGGCGGCTAATACATTTATCAAATTTCTACACTAAACAACAAAATCGCGAAAATTACATTTGGACAGTGTGGTATTAAATTTTTACACTAAACAATTTTGCGAAAATTATATTTGGACTCGGCGTAGTACCTATCAAATTTCTACACCAAGCAACAAATTTGCCAGCGGCGTAGTATCAAATTTCTCCACTAAGCACAAAATTTGAAAAAATTTAATTTGGACAAAGGCTAAATACACGGCATAAAATTTGTACACTGCAGAAAAATTACATTTGGGCAACCTACAGCAAATACAGGTGGCAGCAAATAACGGTGCATTATACTAAATTTCATAGTAAGTGATCTGCCCAGATTTTAATTAAAATATAGGTAGTGCAAACTAACGGGTTTTGATATAAATTTTTTCGCTGTAGTATACATTTTCTTTTTCTTTCTCGCTTTTTTGCGATTTCAATTGATGAACGACTCTGAACTAGCCACCCTTTTTGATTCATTAGATTTAACAGATAAAAATCAAGAAAACATGCTTCCTGAGGACATAAGCGCTATTGTTACGGCAGCAATGTCGGCTGCATTGAAATCCCAAAGGGATGATTTTGACAAAAAATTAGATGATCTTACGAAAAAGTTTAATTCCACCCTGACTAATAAAGTAGAATCTTTTGAGGAGGTACAAACGAAATACCAACGCGTATAAAACAGGCACAGCAGTTGGAATTGAAAACTCACAACAGAGCCAGAATAGAGCGTACATTCAAGGCAGGTGACAAGGTTCTAGTAAGAAGAAACACTAGACTTGGAAACAAGTTATCCCCTCTCTACGAGGAACACGTTGTGGAAAAGGTTTTAGGGACTACAGTTCTTATTAAAGGGAGGGTGTCCATAAGAACAATTTATAATAGACATGCGTTTAAAAAATGAAAGGACTTCATTTAACCATCTTAGTTTGCGAAACGTACGATTTTAAGATTATGTGTAATTGCTGTCTGACAAAACTGTTCATCCTTTTCAGGAAATGTTCACATTTTTATCTGGTATGCTATGAGTCTCATCCATTGTCCTTAAATTGAATAAATATATCAAGTTTTTGGCTTCAAAATTGACATGGAAATTTATCGCGTTTGTGTAAATTTTGTTCCATACAAGTAAGGCATTTGGTTAATGATCCTTATCAATTTTTACGGTTCATTTGGTTTATAAAGCATTTTTGTAAATAAACGAGTGCCTTTGTTGTTCAGACACGTTACATACATTAAATTCAAAGTCGTCATTTGATTTGCATTAATCGATTCGCTTTGACACTGACTTCAGAATTTTATGACTGAGCATTTCACATATATTTATTTCATTTGAAAAAAGTCAATATTTTGAACTTAGTTTTAATAATTACAAAATCATGTTTTGCAAATTATTAATTAGTATTAAGGAAATCATGTTAATAGTTCACGTAGAATTAAGTTCTTGCAACTTGCTCCAAAAAGAACTCGCAGCACTCAAACGTTCACCATGGAGAAGTTTAACTTTCAGGCTAACGAATTCTTAATCTTATAATCCAGTAAAGCCAACAAAATTTAATTCTGCCATACGAGCATACTCTCGCTAAGACTGGCCAATACATTAAACTTGAAAACCGAGAACGCTTCGCATTTAGAAGGGGAGGAGTTAAGCCCAAAAATGGGATGAGTGTACAATGGCAAACAAACAATCATAGAAAGCATTAAATCAAACGATGCAAGATTTACGTGGAAACGGAAGGCTTCTTGGTGGTGCTTTAATTTTATTTTCAGGTGACTTTCGACAAACGTTGCCCGTTATTCCACAATCAACACCGGCAGATGAGATCAATGCATGTTTAAAGTCTTCCCTTTTGTGACGATACGTGAAAAAATTAACATTACACATAAACATGCGTGTTCAGTTACCCAATGATCAGTCTGCAGAGCAGAGTGTTTCCAAATATTTTTCAAAATTACATGAATCACGATTGGTTGAGATATACTGGCACCAAAAAATGTACATGTCAATGAAATCAATCATCACATTCTGAAAAAATTGCCAGGTATGGTGACGACATACAAGTCAGTGGATAGCGTAATGAATCCAGATGACGCAGTGAATTATCCAGTTGAATTTTTGAGTTCATTGCAACCCTCTGGTATGCCACCGCATTGTTTAAATTTGAAGGTCGGCTCATCAGTTATTTTATTACGCAATTTAAATGCACCAAAATTGTGTAATGGAACAAGACTGAATGTAAAAAAGTTGATGACGAATTTAATTGAAGAAACAATACTGACCGGCAAAGCGAATTGGTTGATTTTCTTCAGAAACAACCATGAATACAGTTGAAATAATCTCGGAAATTGCTGACCGACTGCATTCTGATGAAGATGTCATATATTTCGCATCGGCGAATTAATTTTTGGCTGGAATTTTAGCAACAAGAATTCAGGAGAATCGAGCTCATCATTTTTTACGACGAAGCGCTGATGCATTATTTCGGTCAATATTAGATTTCTCGAAATCAAAACCCGACATTCCGCAAATTTCAACTGGTCGCTTCCTTACTGAAAGTTTACAATATCTCTTCATTACACAACTGTCCCAACAAACAACGATTCGGCGCAACGTGTTCAATCTTCTTCACGACGAGAAATCACTTATTGGGAAAGCGAATATACAGAATCGTTGACTGTTGCCATTCAACTTGCAAACTTACGACTACCAAATCTGATAGCCATAAGATTTACATATACAATGTTTCTTCGAAATACGGATCAAGTCAACATTAGGAACATTCGTTCACCTATTTTCGAATCAGGTTAGGTTAGGTTAGGTTGGGTGGTAGCTTCCCTGATAGGGGAAGCTCACTTGGACAACATGACGGTCCGTTGTGATACCACAAGTAATAAACTAAACTAACGGTGACGTAGATATAAATACTTAGAGAATCGTTGGGTAGCAACGATAAAGTTCCGAATGATCCCGATCTCAACCTTGGATAGCTCCTCGGGAGATCCAAGTGAGTCACGACCGAAATACTTTCGCCTAGTTCTGGCAAAAGCTGGGCAATCAAGCATAAAGAATTTTCGAATCAATATTGCTACAACTATTTGGTAACTTAACTCACGGATCCCTCGAGTTCAACGAATATATTCACCAGCGTCTCGAAAATTGTTGTTCCTACACACTTACTAACTTTTATACTCTGATGCCTTAAGAATAAAAAAATTTAAAAAAAAAAAGTAATGAAGACATGTATTTATAATGTGTTGTACTGATTCAGCTGCATCTGATCGATTTTTCTTAGACAAGAGTATGAACAATGAACATGGCTGCCATTTTGGCAATAAGGATTTTTCAGATACAATGGAAAGAGATACACCACAACACAACATATCTGTCACATCGTACTTTCGGTGTATATTGACATTAGGCCATTTTGTTATGAACTATGGAGAATTAACACGTGTGTTCAATATTTATGTAGTTTTCGATTCATAATTTATACTTTAACTGCTTTTTTTCAATTGTGTGAAATCGACAAATTTGCCAGAAATTTGATATATGTTGATATACTCAATATTACACCTGGCATGCATCATTGAAAAAACTTCAACGGCGTAAACAAGGAAGACCAGTTGGTGGTCGACCAGGTATTTTCCAAACAAATGCCTTGGGCAGGATGTATACGGTAAATCCCAACGATATTGAATGTTTCTATTTGCGAATGTTGTTGGTAAACGTTCAAGGACCAATATCACTTCAGGATTTAAGAACAGTTCACGGTCATTTTTGTCAGACATATCGCAAAGCATGTCAGCTCTTGCATCTGTTAGAAGATGCCACTCATTGGGACGCAACACTTCATGACGCATCGATCTCATGCACAAAATACGAATGCTATTTTCGATTACACAGGTCAACAAAAAAATTTGGTTTTTCCCTATATATTCGGATTCTGTGTTCAATTCTATAAAAAAAATGCAATTACGAATCAAAAATATTTGGTTTTGTAGAAGTTATAGCGATTTGAAAATTTTGCATTTTTGCACCAGGCTACTGTAGGTCCTTTCGCGCTATTTCGGTCGATAGAGGGCGGCGGGTAGCTACCTGATGCTGCGATGCATCGAAAAAAGATCTTCTTAAAGCACAACATACTCATCTTAAAAAAAAAAAAAACAAAAAAAAAAATAGTGGCTGACAAACAGTAAAAAGGAGATAAAAGGTCCCAGATACATATGATTTTAGGTAGATTTGGCAATTCGTTAAGTACATATTAAGAAACTCATCGAAACTTTTACTGACGGATTGGCAGGCCTAGCAATAGAGCATGCCAGCTACCTGATAGCGTTTTTGTAAGTAAAATTTTTTTTAAGAAGCTGTAGTTTCTTGGGTCAGTTGTTGTGGGCGACACTATATTTTTGCATATCACAGAGGATGTCTTCGAGAAGTTGTATTAAAAGAAGACAAAAAAACTTTGATTTAACTAAAAACACAAGGATTTGCGAAACCTGCCTAGCCTACTTCGGTCTATATCCGGAACTACCATCGACATCCGCTCCAGTACCACATTCGGAAGAAAATCCTGTACCTGATCCACCTGTGTTGGAAAAGCAACTATTCCCTCAAGGCAGCTTTAAAACACCGAGTTCATCTGCATACCTACATTCCAAATTTTTTCCTCAATTTGAACCAGGAATACCACATCTCATCAACTCTGAAGATCTCAATGACTTAATAAGAGACTTAAATCTATCAAAAGACAAAACAGAGTTATTAGCATCGCGGCTTAAACAACGAAATTTACTTACTGCTGATGTTCGAATATCTCGGCAAAGAAAGCGTCATGAAGAATTTTCTTGTTTCTACAGTAAGGAAGATGGACTCTCGTTTTGCTATGACATGAAAGGTTTATTTGAAGCAATTGGTATTCCTTGTAATACAAATGAATGGCGGCTCTTTATCGACAGCTCAACAAAATTCTAAAAGCAGTTCTACTACACAATGGGAACAAATTTCCATCTATTCCACTGGCACATTCCATACATCTCAAAGAAAATTATGACATTATTAAAATGATATTAACTGCAATCGAATAAACGGAATACAAGTGGGAAGTTATTGGAGACTTCAAGATGGTTTGTTTTTTTACTGGAATGCAAGGTGGATATACCAAACACTCCTGTTATCTTTGCCTATGGGATAGCAGAAATGATGCCGCCCACTATCGCCAAAAATATTGGCCTGAACGTACTGAGTATGGGGTGGGAAGATTTAATATTAAACATGTAAACAAATTTGCCAGCGGCGTAGTATCAAATTTCTCCACTAAGCAACAAATTTGAAAAAATTTAATTTGGACAAAGGCTAAATACACGGCATAAAATTTGTACACTGCAGAAAAATTACATTTGGACAACCTACAGCAAATACAGGTGGAAGCAAATAACGGTGCATTATACTAAATTTCATAGTAAGTGATCTGCCCAGATTTTAATTAAAATATAGGTAGTGCAAACTAACGGGTTTTGATATAAATTTTTTCGCTGTAGTATACATTTTCTTTTTCTTTCTCGCTTTTTTGCGATTTCAATTGATGAACGTCTCTGAACTAGCCACCCTTTTTGACTCATTAGATTTAACAGATAAAAATTAAGAAAACATGCTTCCTGAGGACATAAGCGCTATTGTTACGGCAGCAATGTCGGCTGCATTGAAATCCCAAAGGGATGATTTTGACAAAAAATTAGATGATCTTACGAAAAAGTTTAATTCCACCCTGACTACTAAAGTAGAATCTTTTGAGGAGGTACAAACGAAATACCAACGCGTATAAAACAGGCACAGCAGTTGGAATTGAAAACTCACAACAGAGCCAGAATAGAGCGTACATTCAAGGCAGGTGACAAGGTTCTAGTAAGAAGAAAAACTAGACTTGGAAACAAGTTATCCCCTCTCTACGAGGAACACGTTGTGGAAAAGGTTTTAGGGACTATAGTTCTTATTAAAGGGAGGGTGTCCATAAGAACAATTTAAAATAGACATGCGTTTAAAAAATGAAGGGACTTCATTTAACCATCTTAGTTTGCGAAACGTACGATTTTAAGATTATGTGTAATTGCTGTCTGACAAAACTGTTCATCCTTTTCAGGAAATGTTCACATTTTTATCTGGTATGCTATGAGTCTCATCCATTGTCCTTAAATTGAATAAATATATCAAGTTTTTGGCTTCAAAATTGACATGGAAATTTATCGCGTTTGTGTAAATTTTGTTCCATACAAGTAAGGCATTTGGTTAATGATCCTTATCAATTTTTACGGTTCATTTTGTTTATAAAGCATTTTTGTATATAAACGAGTGCCTTTGTTGTTCAGACACGTTACATACATTAAATTCAAAGTCGTCATTTGATTTGCATTAATCGATTCGCTTTGACACTGACTTCAGAATTTTATGACTGAGCATTTCACATATATTTATTTCATTTGAAAAAAGTCAATATTTTGAACTTAGTTTTAATAATTACAAAATCATGTTTTGCAAATTATTAATTAGTATTAAGGAAATCATGTTAATAGTTCACGTAGAATTAAGTTCTTGCAACTTGCTCCAAAAAGAACTCGCAGCACTCAAACGTTCACCATGCAGAAGTTTAACTTTCAGGCTAACGAATTCTTAATCTTATAATCCAGTAAAGCCAACAAAATTTAATTCTGCCATACGAGCATACTCTCGCTAAGACTGGCCAATACATTAAACTTGAAAACCGAGAACGCTTCGCATTTAGAAGGGGAGGAGTTAAGCCAAAAAATGGGATGAGTGTACAATGGCAAACAAACAATCATAGAAAGCATTAAATCAAACGATGCAAGATTTACGTGGAAACGGAAGGCTTCTTGGTGGTGCTTTAATTTTATTTTCAGGTGACTTTCGACAAACGTTGCCCGTTATTCCACAATCAACACCGGCAGATGAGATCAATGCATGTTTGAAGTCTTCCCTTTTGTGACGATACGTGAAAAAATTAACATTACACATAAACATGCGTGTTCAGTTACCCAATGATCAGTCTGCAGAGCAGAGTGTTTCCAAATATTTTTCAAAATTACATGAATCACGATTGGTTGAGATATACTGGCACCAAAAAATGTACATGTCAATGAAATCAATCATCACATTCTGAAAAAATTGCCAGGTATGGTGACGACATACAAGTCAGTGGATAGCGTAATGAATCCAGATGACGCAGTGAATTATCCAGTTGAATTTTTGAGTTCATTGCAACCCTCTGGTATGCCACCGCATTGTATAAATTTGAAGGTCGGCTCATCAGTTATTTTATTACGCAATTTAAATGCACCAAAATTGTGTAATGGAACAAGACTGAATGTAAAAAAGTTGATGACGAATTTAATTGAAGAAACAATACTGACCGGCAAAGCGAATTGGTTGATTTTCTTCAGAAACAACCATGAATACAGTTGAAATAATCTCGGAAATTGCTGACCGACTGCATTCTGATGAAGATGTCATATATTTCGCATCGGCGAATTAATTTTTGGCTGGAATTTTAGCAACAAGAATTCAGGAGAATCGAGCTCATCATTTTTTACGACGAAGCGCTGATGCATTATTTCGGTCAATATTAGATTTCTCGAAATCAAAACCCGACATTCCGCAAATTTCAACTGGTCGCTTCCTTACTGAAAGTTTACAATATCTCTTCATTACACAACTGTACCAACAAACAACGATTCGGCGCAACGTGTTCAATCTTCTTTCACGACGAGAAATCACTTATTGGGAAAGCGAATATACAGAATCGTTGACTGTTGCCATTCAACTTGCAAACTTACGACTACCAAATCTGATAGCCATAAGATTTACATATACAATGTTTCTTCGAAATACGGATCAAGTCAACATTAGGAACATTCGTTCACCTATTTTCGAATCAGGTTAGGTTAGGTTAGGTTGGGTGGTAGCTTCCCTGATAGGGGAAGCTCACTTGGACAACATGACGGTCCGTTGTGATACCACATGTAATAAACTAAACTAACGGTGACGTAGATAATATTTAGAGAATCGTTGGGTAGCAACGATAAAGTTGCGAATGATCCCGATCTCAACCTTGGATAGCTCCTCGGGAGATCCAAGTGAGTCACGACCGAAATACTTTCGCCTAGTTCTGGCAAAAGCTGGGCAATCAAGCATAAAGAATTTTCGAATCAATATTGCTACAACTATTTGGTAACTTAACTCACGGATCCCTCGAGTTCAACGAATATATTCACCAGCGTCTCGAAAATTGTTGTTCCTACACACTTACTAACTTTTATACTCTGATGCCTTAAGAATAAAAAAATTAAAAAAAAAAAGTAACGAAGACATGTATTTATGATGTGTTGTACTGATTCAGCTGCATCTGATCGATTTTTCTTAGACAAGAGTATGAACAATGAACATGGCTGCCATTTTGGCAATAAGGATTTTTCAGATACAATGGAAAGAGATACACCACAACACAACATATCTGTCACATCGTACTTTCGGTGTATATTGACATTAGGCCATTTTGTTATGAACTATGGAGAATTAACACGTGTGTTCAATATTTATGTAGTTTTCGATTCATAATTTATACTTTAACTGCTTTTTTTCAATTGTGTGAAATCGACAAATTTGCCAGAAATTTGATATATGTTGATATACTCAATATTACACCTGGCATGCATCATCGAAAAAACTTCAACGGCGTAAACAAGGAAGACCAGTTGGTGGTCATCCAGGTATTTTCCAAACAAATGCCTTGGGCAGGATGTATACGGTAAATCCCAACAATATTGAATGTTTCTATTTGCGAATGTTGTTGGTAAACGTTCAAGGACCAATATCACTTCAGGATTTAAGAACAGTTCACGGTCATTTTTGTCAGACATATCGCGAAGCATGTCAGCTCTTGCATCTGTTAGAAGATGCCACTCATTGGGACGCAACACTTCATGACGCATCGATCTCATGCACAAAATACGAATGCTATTTTCGATTACACAGGTCAACAAAAAAATTGGGTTTTTCCCTATATATTCGGATTCTGTGTTCAATTCTATAAAAAAAAATGCAATTACGAATCAAAAATATTTGGTTTTGTAGAAGTTATAGCGATTTGAAAATTTTGCATTTTTGCACCAGGCTACTGTAGGTCCTTTCGCGCTATTTCGGTCGATAGAGGGCGGCGGGTAGCTACCTGATGCTGCGATGCATCGAAAAAAGATCTTCTTAAAGCACAACATACTCATCTTAAAAAAAAAAACAAAAAAAAAATAGTGGCTGACAAACAGTAAAAAGGAGATAAAAGGTCCCAGATACATATGATTTTAGGTAGATTTGGCAATTCGTTAAGTACATATTAAGAAACTCATCGAAACTTTTACTGACGGATTGGCAGGCCTAGCAATAGAGCATTCCAGCTACCTGATAGCGTTTTTGTAAGTAAAATTTTTTTTAAGAAGCTGTAGTTTCTTGGGTCAGTTGTTGTGGGCGACACTATATTTTTGCATATCACAGAGGATGTCTTCGAGAAGTTGTATTAAAAGAAGACAAAAAAACTTTGATTTAACTAAAAACACAAGGATTTGCGAGACCTGCCTAGCCTACTTCGATCTATATCCGGAACTACCATCGACATCCGCTCCAGTACCACATTCGGAAGAAAATCCTGTACCTGATCCACCTGTGTTGGAAAAGCAACTGTTCCCTCAAGGCAGCTTTAAAACACCGAGTTCATCTGCATACGTACATTCCAAATTTTTTCCTCAATTTGAACCAGGAATACCACATCTTATCAACTCTGAAGATCTCAATGACTTAATAAGAGACTTAAATCTATCAAAAGACAAAGCAGAGTTATTAGCATCGCGGCTTAAACAACGAAATTTACTTACTGCTGATGTTCGAATATCTCGGCAAAGAAAGCGTCATGAAGAATTTTCTTGTTTCTACAGTAAGGAAGATGGACTCTCTTTTTGCTATGACATGAAAGGTTTATTTGAAGCAATTGGTATTCCTTGTAATACAAATGAATGGCGGCTCTTTATCGACAGCTCAACAAAAAGTCTAAAAGCAGTTCTACTACACAATGGGAACAAATTTCAATCTATTCCACTGGCACATTCCATACATCTCAAAGAAAATTATGACATTATTAAAATGCTATTAACTGCAATCAAATAAACGGAATACAAGTGGGAAGTTATTGGAGACTTCAAGATGGTTTGTTTTTTTACTGGAATGCAAGGTGGATATACCAAACACTCCTGTTATCTTTGCCTATGGGATAGCAGAAATGATGCCGCCCACTATCGCCAAAAATATTGGCCTGAACGTACTGAGTATGGAGTGGGAAGATTTAATATTAAACATGAAGCAATTTTCGATCCTAAAAATATATTGATGCCGCCATTGCATATTAAATTGGGCCTTATTAAACAATTTGTGAAGGCTCTTAATATTGAGTCTAAAGCTTTCAAATATTTGCAGACTTTTTTTCCAAAGCTGCCAGAGGCGAAAATTAAAGCTGGAGTCTTTCTTGGCCCTCAAATAAAAAAAATTATGAACTGCGATATTTTCCCGGACCTACTTAGCAATGAGGAGAAACTAGCGTGGAACAGTTTTGAGGTAAGGTTTTTAAGTAGTTCATGGCTTTCTTGGAAATCATAGGGATGAAAATTATGATGAGCTGATAACTGGCATGATTACGAATTTTTCCGCCTTCGGATGTAGAATGTCGCTAAAGATGCACATGTTACATTCACATCTGGATAAATTCAAAGATAATATGGGAGCTTATTCAGAAGAACACGGGCGCGATTCCATCAAGATATAATGGATTTGAGAAGCGCTACCAAGGCCAGTATACGGAAAGCATGATGGGGGACTATATTTGCACGTTAATAAGAGAAAATGTTACCGAATATGGCAGGAAAAGCAGGAAAAGCATTTTTAAACATTTAAACTGTATTCTAAAACTAAATATAGAAGAACAAATTTTAAATTGATTTTTACTATACTAGAATAAATCAAATCTATGTAAAATTTTGATGAATTTTCATGTTGTTCTTTTTTCTCATTTTTTTTTCAACAAAACCAAATCAAAAACTTTTTTATGTTCATATTCTTATTTCTGGGTGCAAAAGCAATAAAAAAATATACGCACGACCCATGTACAAAAATGTTGTTGACCAGTGTTATAATATCAACATGCATGCCATCGAATACAATTGAATTGTGGAATAAATATAAAGATTACATGACTGAAGATATTTTAATTCGGTTGCGTCGTAGAGCAGTGGATCCTGATTTGCTGATTACATTAGAAATGTAAAATGAACTTTGATAATAATTGAAGATATGTGTCTTGCGATTGCCAATAAAGCATTGGAGCAGTTAGCTTTGATCCCAACAAATCGTCCAATCAGAGGCGTAGCGACGGGGGGAGGTGAGGGGGCGTGGGGTTGGGGGTTTAAACACCCCCTTGCCTCCGGATCATTTGATTTTTTAGGTCATTACAATTCAAATATTTGATGTTTTATGTCTATGTTAATAAATTTCTTTACAATTCTGCTACGTATTTACTTTGTTGGTGATATATTTTTAATATGCAAGCATATGTATGTACGAAGTGAACACTTATATATTTTAATCATATTAGGTTTCATAATAATTCTGCGATTTATTGAATATACAAATGTACATGTTAACTTTTACTGTAATTTCATAAAGAAGTTTCCTTGTAAATTTGCCTAACGACCATCTACATACACATCAGAGAACAGCAAAAATCGAACACAACAACGTCCGGCAACAACGGTAACATGATCGTGTTCAATGATCCAACTTGCTTAAACGAACATAATCGACATTGATTAAAAATCAACCAACTTATTGTATGCGTGAATATAAGCGTTTGCTCGTTTGCCTCAACAGCGATTTCATTCATCGGAATTAAAAGGCAAATATTTTTAACATTCAAATATGACTTTTTAAAATAACATTTTTTTCTTTTCGATCAGTTTCTTTCTTTTGAATTTTATATACGTATAAGTTAGATCTCATGCATAAGCTCAAAAAGCATGAATTCTACTTATTCCTGAAGGAGGTACTTCGGTTTTTTTTAATCAATTTATCTATGATTAATATTACAGGAATGCGATTCTGTGGCTTATCCTAATGCTCACATGTTGTTGAAAATCTTGTGTACGGTTCCAGTAAACAGGCAACGAACGAGAGATCTTTTTCAATTCTTTGGCTGATTAACTATTTGAGAAACACGATGAGTGAAAATCGATTGAATGGCTGTGCATCACTAAGCATCCACCGTGATCAAATTGTTACCGTTGATGAAGTTTTAGATGAAATGGCAAAGAAAAGCCGACGCATGCGCTTAAGTTATTAATGTAACCTTTTTCATATCATATTCTAAATACACGTACTTTAATCTTAAAGCTAAAGACAATTTTTTTTTATTTATATAACTGAAAAAAAAAAATTTTTTTTTGAACCCCCCCAAGGCAATTTTCTGGCTACGGCTCTGCGTCCAATGCATGATTTATTTGATCGAGATATGCAGCGTGAACAACAATTCGATTGTGACGATTTACGTACATTTCTTCAATACAACATCACCAAATTAAACAATCAAAAAAGGATATATATGACAAAGCCATGCAAGCTCTTTCTGATAACACTGGTGGATTATATTTTTTGGATGCACCTGGCGGCACCGGAAAAACATTTGTGATTTCATTGATTTTAGCAACTATTCGATCGCAACAGAAAATTGCTTTGGCACTCGGTTCAGCGATGGCATAAGTTTTGCAACAAGCAGCGGTCATTCTATGGGATGAGTGTACAATGGCAAACAAAAAGTCATTGGAAGCATTGAATCGAACGATGCAAGATTTACGTGGAAACCAAAGGCTTTTTGGTGGTGCTTTTATTTTATTGTCAGCTGACTTTCGACAAACATTGCCCGTTATTCCACGATCAACACCGGCAGATGAGATCAATGCATGTTTGAAGTCTTCCCTTTTGTGGCGATACGTGAAAAAATTAACATTACACATAAACATGCGTGTTCAGATACACAATGATCAGTCTACAGAGGAGTTCTCGAAGCAATTATTAGAGATCGGAAATGGCAAAATTCCGATCGACAAAAAAAAATGGTTTGATTACATTGCCAAACAATTTTTGTAGAATTATCCAATCAAAAGAAGAATTAATTGAACGAGTGTTTCCAAATTCAAAATTACATGAATCACGATTGGTTGAGAGAACGCGCAATACCGGCAGCAAAAAATGTACATGTCAATGAAATCAATCATCACATTCTGAGAATTGCCAGGTGTGAAGAGTGGATAGCGCAATTAATCCAGATGACTCAGTGAATTATCCAGATGAATTTTTTAGTTCATTGGAACCGTCTGGTATGCCACCGCATTGTTTAAATTTGAAGGTCGGCTCATCAGTTATTTTATTACGGAATTTAAATGCACCAAAATTGTGTAATGGAACAAGACTGAATGTAACAAGTAAGGAAGGCTAAGTTCGGGTGTAACCGAACATTACATACTCAGTTGAGAGCTGTGGAGACAAAGTAAGGGAAAATCACCATGTTGTAAAAAGAACCAAGGTTAACCCTGGTATGTGTTTGTATGACATGTGTATCAAATGGAAGGTATTAAAGAGTATTTTAAGAGGAAGTGGGCCATAGTTCTATAGATGGACGCCATTTAGGGATATCGCCATAAAGGTGGACCAGGCCTAACTCTAGAATTTGTTTGTACGATATTGGTATCAAATGAAATGTGTTAATGATAATTTTAAAAGGGAGTGGGCCTAAGTTCTATAGGTGGACGCCTTTTCGAGATATCGCCATAAAGGTGGACCAGGGGTGACTCTAAATTTATTTTGTACGATATAGGTATCAAAGGAAAGGTATTAATGAGTATTTTAAAAGGGCGTGGGCCTAAGTTCTATAGGTGGACGCCTTTTCGGTATATCGTTATAAAAGTGGACCAGGTTTGACTCTAGAATGCATTTGTACAATATGGGTATCAAACGAAAGGTGTTAATAAGTATTTTAAAAGGGAGTGGGCCTTAGTTCTATGGGTGGACGCCTTTTCGGGATATCGCCATAAACGTGGACCAAGGGTGACTCTAAAATGCGTTTGTACAATATGGGTATCAAATGAAAGGTGTTAATGAGTATTTTAAAAGGGCGTGGGCCTTAGTTCTATAGGTGGACGCCTTTTCGAGATATCGCCATTCAGGTGGACCATTGGTACTCTAGAATTTGTTTGTACAATATGGGTATCAAATGAAAGGTGATAATGAGTATTTTAAAAGGGCGTGGGCCTTAGTTCTATAGGTGGACGCCTTTTCAAGATATCGCCATAAAGGTGGACCAGGGGTGACTCTAGAATTTGTTTGTGCGATATGGGTATCAAATGAATGGTGTTAATAAGTATTTTAAAAGGGAGTGGGCCTTAGTTCTATAGGTGGATGCCCTTTCGAGATATCGCCATAAACGTGGGCCAGGGGGGACTCTAGAATTTTTTTGTACTATATGGGTATCAAATGAAAGGTGTTAATGAGTATTTTAAAAGGGAGTGGGCCTTAGTTCTATAGGTGGACACCTTTTCGGTATATCGTTATAAAAGTGGACCAGTAGTGGAATTCACTAACTTTTTTAACGATATTTGCCATCGCTTTATTTGCGAATCGATAACTATAACGATTTCGTTATTCAGTAACTATTTTTTGTCGATATTCGTTAATCGACGATCAGCTGTGTTGTTAAATAAACGGCAAGCGAATTGGCTGCGTTAAAAATCACGAAATTTACATTTCGGCCAATTTTAGTTTAACAAAAAATTGGAACATTAATTAAAAACTTTCAAACACGAAAAGTTGCTTTATTTATAAATCAAATGGCATTTGAGTATTTAGCATACGTTTTATCATAAGATGAAGGGTTACTAAGTCCATCCCCAGTGGACAGACGCCTTCTTAGAGAAGTAGATAACCCATTCCACCTGAATGCAACGGAGTTCCGAAAGCTGTACCAATTAACCCCAGACTTGGCTCATGATATTATTTCTCAACTTGATGGTCAATTAAGGGATACAAGAATAACTGCGATATCAACAGAGAAAAAAATTAACTCTGCATTTACTTTCCTTTTGTTAAAATAGGTAAAAGCTTGCACAATAATGACTTTTAAAAGCAGTTAGTATATGGAATTTGTTTATTTTTGGCATTCCTTTTGTGCTTTTCGCATTTTTTAGGTTTCGTTAAGCTGTGCTGCCACCTTTCTACTATTTTAAATGTCATTTATTGCGAGTCGTTAAAACTAAGTTAGTGAATAATACAATCGATAAGGCAAGCGACAAAATCGTTAATTAAAATCTCGACAAATCGCATCGTTATAAGTTAGTGAATTCCACTACTGGTTTGACTCTAGAATGCGTTTGTACAATATGAGTATCAAACGAAAGGTGTTAATAAGTGTTTTAAAAGGGAGTGGGCCTTAGTTCTATGGGTGGACGCCTTTTCGGGATATCGCCATAAACGTGGAACAGGGGTGACTCTAGAATGCGTTTGTACAATATGGGTATCAAATGAAAGGTGTTAATGAGTATTTTAAAAGGGCGTGGGCCTTAGTTCTATATGTTGGCGCCTTTTCGAGATATCGCCATAAACGTGGACCAGGGGTGACTCTAGAATGTGTTTGTACGATATGGGTATCAAATTAAAGGTATTAATGAGCATTTTAAAAGGGAGTGGCCCTTAGTTGTATATGTGAAGGCATTTTCGAGACATCGACCAAAATGAGGACCAGGGTGATCCCCAACATCATCTGTCGGGTACCGCTAATTTATTTATATATGTATTACCACGAACAGTATTCCTTCCAAGATTCCAAGGGCTTTTGATTTCGCCCTGCAAAACTTTTTCATTTTCTTCTACTTAATATAATATGGTAGGTGTCACACCCATTTTACAAAGTTTATTTCTAAAGTTATATTTTGCGTCAATAGACCAATACAATTACCATATTTCATCCCTTTTTTCGTATTTGGTATATAATTATGGCATTTTTTTTCATTTTTCGTAATTTTCGAAATCAAAAAGTGGGCGTGGTCATAGTCGGATTTCGGCCATTTTTTATACCAATACAAAGTGTGTTCAGGTAATTATGTGAACTGAGTTTAGTAAAGATATATCGATTTTTGCTCAAGTTATCGTGTTAACGGCCGAGCGGAAGGACAGACCGTTGACTGTGTATAAAAACTGGGCGTGGCTTCAACCGATTTCGCCCTTTTTCACAGAAAACAGTTATCGTCCTAGAATCTAAGCCTCTACCAAATTTCACAAGGATTGGTAAATTTTTGTTCGACTATCCTAGACAAATTAAATGAAAAAGGCGGAGCCACGCCCATTTTGAAATTTTCTTTTATTTTTGTATTTTGTTGCAACATATCATTACTGGAGTTGAATGTTGACATAATTTACTTATATACTGTAAAGATATTAACTTTTCTTTTAAAAATTGAATTAAAAATTTTTTTTTTTTTAAAGAGGGCGTGGTCATTCTCCGATTTTGCTAATTTTTAATAGGCAAGACATATAGTAATAAGAGTAACGTTCCTGCCAAATTTCATCATGATATCTTCAACGACTGCGAAAATACAGCTTGCAAAACTTCTAAATTACCTTCTTTTAAAAAGGGGCGGTGCCACGCCCATTGTTCAAAAATTTTACTAGTTTTCTATTCTGCGTCATAAGTTCAACTCACCTACCAGGTTTCATCGCTTAATCCGTTTTTGGTGATGAATTATCGCACTCTTTCGATTTTTCGAAATTTTCGATATCGAAAAAGTGGGCGTGGTTATTGTCCGATATCGTTCATTTTAAATAGCGATCTGAGATGAGTGCCCAGGAACCTACATACCAAATTTCATCAAGATAACTCAAAATTTACTCAAGTTATCGTGTTAACGGGCGGACGGACGGACGGACGGACATGGCTCAATCGAATTTTTTTTCGATACTGATGATTTTGATATATGGAAGTCTATATCTATCTCGATTCCTTTATACCTGTCCAACCAACCGTTATCCAATCAAAGTTAATATACTCTGTGAGCTCTGCTCAATTGAGTATAAAAAAGTTGATGACGAATACATTTTGAAGCAGCAATACTGACCGGCAAAGCGAAAGTTGAAATTGTGCTTATAACCGCGAATCCCACTGATACCAGCAGACATGCCATTTGAATTCAAGCGTTTGCAATTACCAGTGCGCCTGTCATTTGCTATTTTAGTCAGCAAGGCGCAAGGACAAACGTTTCGAGTATGCGGATTGAATTTGGAGGAACCGTGCTTTTCGCACGGACAGCTATACGTTGACTGTTCCAGAGTAGGCATTCCAAATTGTTTGTTTATTCATATCCCAGATGGAAAAACGGAAAATGTAGTGTATCCAAATGTTTTGGATTAAGAATTGAAATAAAGATTAAAAAAATTCTATGATATTTTATTCTTTTTCCAATATTTCTATTGGTGTAGCGAAGCACACCGTGTGAGGTTCGACGGATATCCCCCCATACATAAGCATTCTATTTCCGGTAGCCATAGGAAATGCTTCTCGTATATTAATAAGAGGTATAGCGAACCTGTAGTATGTTAACAGGGCAAGCCCAAATAGATGGTTTAACAGCATAAGAGCAGTTTCGAAGTTCAAGTTAATGTTACATTAATGAGTTCAAACATATATTCTAATAACAGAAGTGAGAACAGATGGTAACAGGTATCATAACAGCAGGGCTTACACCGTGGGGAGTATTGTAGGAAAATGTTGCAGAAATTGTGTGAGAGATTGCTTATTAAAATAACAGCGGGAAGTATGGGAGAAAAATATAACTTCTATAGGTTTGAAGAGACTAAAAATATAAAAACTATACAAAGGAAAATAGTTCGAAAAACAGCCGATTAACGGGGAAAAATAGCTCGTAGAATAGAAAATAGTTCGCAAACAATTTTTTTTGGAGAGCAAGTGGCTTAATTGTGGCGGTTACCGAGCTTGGAAACGGATAGCAAAAGTTGGACCAGTCAGTTGTTGAAGGAGTTGAAACATGACCGGTGGTTGTCCGGGAAAAAGAACAATTTTATATATATTTAAAATCGAGGGATAAGTTGTAAAGCCCGTTCGTGTACCGCGTGAAAAAAAAAAAAAGAAGATGTTTAAATAAAAGAAAAAGAACAAAAAAAAAAAGGTTTATAAAATTTAGACAAAATAAAACTTAGTGAAGGTAGTGAAACTTTGAAAACTTACAATACAACAAAAAAAAAAAAAAAAATAAAAGAAAAAAAATTGCTTTCCTTCTCTTAATTTGAAAGAGAATTTCATTTTTATATATATGTTTTCTAACTTCTCATACTCAGCTGCTCATTAACTTCAATTTTCTTCCAAGAGAATTAATTTAAATATATGCTTTTGTAAGTTTGTGAAATTATTTTTTTTTTGAATTGAGAGACTTCGAAGTAAAATACAATATTGAGAATTCGATTTCGATAAACATGTTGAAATGTAAGCTAACATATATGATGTAAGGAACAGTTTAGGTAGGTTAACATATATGTACATAAATACCTATAGCATAAAGTAATAAATGAATATCAAAATAAAAATTCAAGTTTAGCGTAGTAGTAGATATAGAAAAAAAAACGAATGATTGAAGAAACTTTAATTAAAATTTAAGGATTTGTAAAAGGAGAAAAATGAAGGTTTAACTTATATTGGATATTTGTGGTAGGGGCAATGGTGAGTATGTGTGGGCTAAGAGAACAACTTTTACCATTCTTTTAGCAGGTTGGGTGGGTGTACACGGAAGGGCAACGACAGCTTAGCTTACCACCTCTGCCGGAAGAACCCCAAACGATACAACGCGTGGCAGGTAGTTAGTGGTGTATTAGTTAACGCTTTCCTTCTTTATTTCCGTAGTAAATTTGATACGTCCTTTTGGGTATTATTTGATTTCTGTTTGATTTTGGTTTTATGAGAAACCGAAAGAAAAGTCAGTGTAGGAGCAATAATCCCCCCCCCCCCCCCCCCCCCCCGTAGACTATCCGGTTGTAACAAACAGAGTACCCGCTCCTTAAACCCTATACCCACTCGGAGAGCTATTGCACAGCAGAACTGAGTTTCCCTAATTGAGTGCAAAGTAAGCTAGACAATTGTCTATGTGAAGAAATTTGTGGCTGGAATGACAAACGTTAATGAGACCAGCCTCTTTGCCTAGATGGTGCACTATGTGGGAGCCAACGGAGGCATGATGCGATTGGTTCATTACAATCGGGGTCCCGCTAGGTGTTTATAAACACTTCTGCTACTGTTTCCGCTTCTTGATTTGTGATTGGGTATACCTCTGGCCATTTGCTGAAATAATCCATAACACCAGTACATATTTGTTTCCGCAGTTGCTAGTAGGAAATGGACCTGCGACATCCATAGCGATCCTTTCCAATGGCGCACCTGAGTTATATTTCCTCATCTGGCCATGGCTTCGGGTTTTGGGCCCTTTCGCTCTGCTGCAAACCTCGCAGTGCGCGATCCACTCAGTGACCGACTGTCGGCAACCAACCCAATAGAATCTCTGTTTTATCTCTTTGAGCGTCTTCGTGATTCCCAGATGACCCCCACTTGGACCATTATGCAGCTCGCTGAGCACCATCAGGAATCCTCTTTCTGGGAACAACTATCAGTCTCTTCTTGCATTGACCATCCTCACTCTCCCATACTCGATGCAAACAACCGGATATCAATTCTGAACTGTTCCATTGTGCCCAATATGACTTCGCAATGGGACTCTCTGCAGACATCTCCTCTCTGTTTGGTCTTTCGTTTCGTTCGAGCCCTTGCATAACATGTGACAGATCTGTATCTTCTAGCTGACACTTCCTTAGTTGTTCCTTGTCCCATTCATCCGTACAACGGCTGTAATATGCAACTACCTTCTCCTGTCCATCGACCAGTTGTGATAAAACGCCTCCTATAGCATATCCACTCGCATCTACATCTAGAATAAATGTTGCTTCTGGAATCGGATATGCCAACATTGGGGCAGTGCACAAACGCTCCTTCAATGTTTGGAAAGCTACTTCTTGCTCCTTCTTCCATTCAAAAGCTTTATTTTTTCGTGTAAGCTCATGGAGGCTATGGGCTACGCTGGAAAAGATTGGTACAAATCGGCGGTAATATGTGCACAGCCCAAGGAAACTTCTCAATTCAGGTAGGTTCTGTGGTCTTGGCCAATCCTGTATTGCCTCTATATTTTCATTCACTGTCCAGATGCCTTCTGTCGTTACCTTGTAACCCAAATAATTTACTTCCTTTTTAAACAGCGAACGCTTTTAGTGATTTAGTTTCAGACCAGCGCCAGCTATTCTCTGGAAAAATTCCTCCAAGTTCTTAAGATGTTCATCAAAATTCTTACCCAATACGATGATGTCGTCCATGTACACCAAGCATGTTTTCCAATGTAGTTCTTTCAGTACCTGGTCCATGAGTCTCTCAAAAGTAGCTGGTGCATTACAAAGTCCAAAAGGCGTCACTGTAAATTGCCAAAGACCATCACCGACACTGAAGGATGTTTTCTCTTTATCTTCCTCCCCACCTCAACTTGCCAGTAGCCGCTTTTCAAGTCCAGTGTGGAAAACCATTTCGTACCAGATATCGAATCCAGAGTATCGTCAATTCTTGGCAATGGGTAGCTATCCTTTTTCGTGACGTCGTTCAACTTGCGGTAGTCCACGCAAAACCTCATTTTCCCATCCTCATTCTTCACAAGTACCACCGGTAGCTCCATGGACTAACTGATGGTTCGATGACGCCCCTGTCGCTCATTTCTTGTACGATTTGACTCACAACTTCCCGCCAGTGGAACACTACGAGGAGCTTGACGTATCGGCCTCGCGTCTCCAGTGTCAATTGGATGTTTCCCCACATTGGTACGGCCTGGTTTGGAACCATCCTGGTCAAATATGTTTGCGTATTTTAGGAGCAGTTGCTTTGCCTTACTCTGATAATCTTGATCTAGCCCCTCCGTCCATGCCGTGATGTCAATTGAAAGATCAGGTCTTGCTAGTGGAAGCGTGTTCCTGGAGCTGTTCACAGTTAAAAACTACTTTAGCCTCTTGGCATCTTCCCAATATACGTCCACCCACATTGTTGGAACTATTAGGACCGGTGCTGCAATGACGTGCAATGTGGCCTGGGTTGCCACACTTGAAACATTTCATAACTCCAGAGTTCTCTGTTGTGACCCTTTCAGTGCTTCCAAAATTGTGTCTACCCAGTCTGGCCTTTCCACTTCCACGCGATGAGCTTTGTACGCTGGCTTGCTCAAAAGTGAGTCTGTTTTCTGAGTCAGTGCATGCGAAACCGTTTCAGCAAATATTACATGCCAACCTAATATAAACGCACGCAAGTCATTTTCTGTCCAAAATGTCTCATGCACATACAACTTGTACGAGAGCAACCAAAATTGAATTTGCTGCGTGAAAACCTAACTCGATTTCCAACTTTTATTCTGCGTGACATTTAGATTTGACATTTGCACACATGGTTTACATTGTCGAAACGCATGCTTATTTGGGCTAGGGAAAAAAACGCCGGTTGTTTGCGTGCGCTAAAAAAACGCAGTGCGGTTTTATTAGGTTGGCATGATAGTTTTGGATTCGCATATGTATTCGTTTCCACATCTCGTATGCCATTTATAAAGCTCTGAATCTATACCCTTTCAGTGTATTCCACGGGTGCGTCCGCATTTTCAAGATGAGCCAATCTTTCAATGTCCGAAGCAAACTCCTGCAAAGTCTCGTTAGATTTTTGCAGCGGTTTTGCAATTCTATTTGGTAGATTTGTTTCCTGTGTTCGCTTCCGTAACGTCGTACTACAGTGGTCATCAATGCTTCATAGTTGTTCCGCCCTCCTTCGAGAATCGTCTGTAGGATTTCGGCTGCTGGCCCCTTCAATGCTACGATTAGAGCTGTAACTTTATCTTCAGCATTCCAGTTGTTCACTGCTGCAGCCTTCTCAAACTGTAGCCTAAAGACCTGGAAAGGAACAGAGCCGTCAAAAGATGGAGTTTTTACCTTCGGATTACTTGCTGAAACAGCTGGGCGATTTAGTTGTAACTGCTCCATACGACCTTTTAAATCATCTACTTCTGCCTGAAATTGAGTCATTTTTGTATCCTGCGCTTCCAGTTTTGATGATACCTGTTCCAAAATTTCTGCCGACGTTTCAGATATACGTGCCTCTTGCGCTTCCAATTGAGATACCATCTTTTGGTCTTCCATTGAGATAACACATGCGACGTCATTTCTGAAATACGTACCTCCTGTGATTCAAGTTGGGATAATATATATTTATTCTGTTCTTCCAGTTGAGTTTCCATCTTGGATGTAATCAGTGTCGACATCTCTGATATACGCGTTTATTGTGCTTCAATCTTCGATGTTATACGTGTCTCCTGTGATTTCAGTTGGGATGCTATTTGCGACGACATTGATGTTACTGTCGATTTTCTGTGCAGATATTGAAGCCAATATCATGTTCAAGTCTATGCTGGTAACTGTCTCGGATGTTTCGTTTTTCTTTAAATTTTTGTTGTTGATTCTTCCACATCAAGGATAAAAGACATACTCGTCCACATTAATTTTTCCAATTCCATAGCCTCTCGTAGTCGTGCTGAAGTTCGAGTTTATTGCCGGTTGTATTCAGTCCACGGCTCTCCAACTCCTTCTTCAGTTCCTGGATCTTCAAATCACTCCATTTTGCCATGTCCTTGTTGTATTAAAAATCTTCGGAACTTATTCAACAATTCATCTTCTGACACCAATTGTAATGAATTTACTGAAATTCTTCTTATGTGCACCTTCTACTAACGTGGAATCACTAAACTGTTGAATAAATAACTCCACTATTCAATAATGCAAAATGGCCTTTATTAAAGGACTTCACAATAATACTTCTACTTCTCAACAGAGAGCGTGCTTAAATCAAACTGATTGCCATGCCTCAGCTGGCGCTGCTTTTATACTATACGGTTTCCTCGTTTGCATATTTCTAGGCGTTTCTAGAATTTACTATTTGTTTACCAGCTATAAACTCACCAGCTGTAACTCAGATGCACGATATAGCTTCTCATATGCGCGTGTATATGTGGTTGATACTTCCACAGATGATTGCCTACTTTTGGGAGTATCTCAGATATATGCATGTGTTTGTGCTCTCCGTTGCTTGTATGGACATATGTATAGACATAATGGTTGACTTGTTGATGTGCATACAAGTCACTGCTTAGTATTGGCTTAAAGATGAAGGGAGATGAAGCGTTGCTAATATTCGTCACAATATATATACCTTATACTACGGAAATTACTTAAACGCGGTGAGTTATTTCTATTTTTCGTATGGGACGTGGCTGTATAGACTTCGTCAAATTGTAAACTTAAAAAAAAAAACTTAAAAAAAATTAGGTGATTTTCAATACTTCCTAAAATTCGTCAAAATTCGTCAAATTTTTTTTGTTGTTGTTTTTGTATATTTTTTTTACTATAATCTTTAAAAAGCTTATATCTTCAATATTTTTTTCAACGTAATTACGAATATTGAAAAAAATCGTTGGACGTGGAGCACTTCACATATATTGTCATATGGGACAGGTTCACTATATTTCAACAACATATAATTTACTATACCATTTTCCAAGTAGATGCATTTCACGCTTACCACATCTGGACAGCCGAGGATCAATTACGGGATGCATTCTGAATTCACAAAAAGGGATACTTTAAAAATCTATGCTCATCGAAGGATTAAGCGATTTTAATGACTAATGCAATGAATTTACCTCATTTTTATCGGCTAAGCCATATACCTTTTTCAGTACTTTTTCTATTGCGATGATAATTTAAAGTAATAGAAATATGTTCCTTCTTATGAATTTATGTATATTAATCACGGCAGTTCATTATAATTGGATTTAAGTTTTTTGGGTCCTTAAGAAAAGGGAGGTAAATTGGCTTTTTAGGCAATATGTATTAGTGTGTAATTACTGCAATGTAGTAAAAATTGTATATGTGATATAGTCTTAGCGTAATCTCTAAATAACGTGTTGATCTCCGAATTTTAATTAATCAGCCAGTTTATCACTTATTTTATATTTGTTTGGTTGTGAAAATTTAAAATAATAGTTGTAATTGGAAGATTAAAGAAATACTAAATAACAAGTTTTTTCTAAGTTTTTACAATCTTTTTAAGTATGCAGTTTACAATTGAGTGTTTGCCAAAGAACTGCCGAGGGGTGACCCCACTTAGAAAACTTTTTTCTTTTATATAATATCTTTCAAAGAGTTGTGAAATTTTTATCAGCTGTCAATGTTACATAAACATATCAGTTGTCCATCTTCAAGACCGTATTAATTTTTGTAAAACTACTCTTTTTTACAAATAATTTTTTGTATTATTTCATTACTTATGTAAGAAGACGGACAACTGATTTATTTATGAAATAAAAGTTTGTTCATTTGTTGTGAAATTAATTATTACTAGCTGTCTAGCTCCTAACTACCAACTTAGAACTAGCCTAGAACCGTCGAATTTGATACAGGTCCGTAACTCAGCACCTTTGTACCAGTCCTCCACAATCCACTTTCGAAGTAGCCTACAACTGTCAAGTTTGAAGCAAGTCCGTAGCTAATCACCTTTGCAGCGATCCATAACTATTTACTTTTGAGCTAGCGGAGAACAATTCATTTAGTACCAGTTTAGATCAAGTTCGAAAGTTACGGCAACGGGTGGTAATTGCCACTTCCTAGGACATGGCCATGTAAAAGTGGACAGTTCAAAGTTTGCTTGGGGGTAGAGCAGGAGCTATTACCATACACAAAGTTAATAGTTCGACGCTACTTCTATGCTAGTATATTCGCTGGCAGGGTAGCTACAGAACATGTTGTACCGAAAAGCGGAGACACACAGCTCTGATTTATGTATGTGTATAACCTATAGTTGAATCGGATGCGGGTGAGTTAGTGTAGAGTGGAAACATAGACACATATTTCAGTTGCATCTGAGTATAATGCGTATTGAAATTTAGGAGTACTAATTTTATGCGCAGCAATTTCAGAAAGTAGATAAAATCTAACGCTTAGCAGTACATATAAAGTTAAGCGTAAACGTATATAGATGTAAAAAAAAAAAAAAAAAACACAGCTAACATCAATCAAACTTGTTTTACCCACGTTGCAATTGCTTACGTCTTAAATTGGATGCTAATACGGAAATTCGCTCAAACTTGAAGTTAAGGAGAGCGTTTAAATAAAAAGTCTTCACCTTCTCGCTATTAAAAATGTTTATATATCTGAAATGTCAAGTCAAACCGGATAAGGGAGTAGGTAAGGTGAGGTTGAACTGGCCGGTCCGTGAGGACCTCACATAGACTGATTGAGTTCATAGTGTAGCATGACTCTTAAGCCATCCTCACCTTTTACACTTATTTTTTTTCAAACGCCCAATGCCACAATTTTAAAATTCTTGTTGTCGCCAAGATGATAAGCTGCCATTTGTATTCTCCCATTAGATTTTATGCGGTAAAAGTACAACTTGGTAGTACTTGCATATGACAGCAAACTGTTTTACCAAATTATTCCAATAACAGCTGATCATTTAGAGGTCTATCCCTTCCTTCAAAAATTTAAGACTTCCGAGTTACACAGAATGTAAGTGTATATAAATATATATATATTTTTTCAACTGAAACCATTAGCTTCAGTAAGAAAAGCTTATTGCTTATTGTG